>NC_136483.1:59198428-59205928 GCF_053919585.1 Euprymna scolopes
ATCCCAGAAAAGGCAAATGGTCGTTATCAACGAAACATCAAAGATAAGCGGCTTTTGCGATAACGAAAAGTCATAATGAAAAATGGTGAAGATTACTGAAAATTTGAGAAGACTTATCACTCCGACTCTAATGAACACCATCGCTTATTACTGGTGTGGGATCCCTGATGGTGACATTCGGGAAAACTTCGAGTGAATAATAATAATAATAATAATAATAATATGAAGAAGAAGAGAAAAAACAACAACAACAACAACAACAACAAAAAAAAACAAATGAAAAATACGGATATACTCATAAACAATTGTATAACACCGCATCAAATTTTCTTTAAAAAGCTTAATATTGATTATAGTGGAGGTCTGGATAATGCTCTCTCTTATCGGTGGTGTCTCTCTACGATTCTAGATGATTGCTGATATCATAGAATATCCTGCATTCTCAACAAAATCACTTTTCGCCCATGCATGGAGTACTGTTGCCATATTTGGGCTGGTATATCTGCCGCTAGACAGGTTTCAAAAAAGAGTCAACAGCCTAATAGATCCCGCACGAGCAACCATCGCCGAAATGTGGAATCCCTGTGCCTATTTTAAAAGTATTTGAATGGAATGTGCTTTGACGAACTCAAAGCGCTATATATCTCCTCGACGTTGATACGTAGACAAACCCGCCAAGCAGCAAAATCACACCCATACACTGTAGAGCCTTCTACTCCAAAAGTTTCTTCCCTCGAACTGCTAGATTTTGAAATTCGCTCCAATTCACGAATTAACCAACTGTACTAACATGCAAAAGTGCAGATGTAATGTGAACAGATATCTCGCTGCCCAACTCCCTACAAAGTATCTTTGTGAATTTGATCCAAAATAGCAGACCCTTACGACAAAGTTGCAGTATGCCTTGCTTGGGGTCAATATAAAAAAACAACAACAATGTTTTAATAAAACTAAACACGCTTTCAACAACAACTAAATTAGAACACTAATTTTTTTTTCACATCTTTTATACTTATCTTTATAATATTTTTAACAAACATAAAGAATCTACATAACGAATGTTGTCGACAGGAAACTTTTAAATAGGAAAATGAGAAAAAAATCAATCATGGTTTTAAAGGGTCGCTAGCATCTATTTGATGGTCTTGCTTGCACGAATAAACATTGTCGACAAGAAATTAATAAAGATCGTCGACAAGAAATTAATAAAGATCGTCGACAAGAAATTACATTGTCTCAAAAACTTAAACGTAAAACTGAGCGAGTATAATGCAAAATCGTAACAGTGCTCAACGAACATTATCTTACTAATGTTGACAAACCTGTGAATGTGAAAGCGACCGTGCAGAATCAAAATAACTTGTTGCACTTTTCTTTCTAATCAAATATTTCTTGGAGTCATGTATTAGATCCATTGAAGTTTCTGCTTCTCCTAAGATCGGTTTTCTTTTTCGTTTCATACACTTTCTCACGCCTACGTCTATTCACGATCTCTAAAAATTTACTATTTAGTTATGTATGGAATACTACTGTTATGTTGGGATTAGGAAATCTTTGTCAAATTTGAGGGTTTCTGGTATGGTGCAGAAATGTATCCGTAATATGATAGGGCCCCTATCTAGAATCCTTCTATCACACTGCTAGTCTCAATCTCCTTTATACATGCTATCATGACACGTGTTCTCCAAAATTGTCAGATCTAGCCCTCGTTTCCGTCGCTCCAACTCGCTTTACTCATTAGTGTAATGGTGTCCATCAATTCGCTGTTTTGATACCTCATTGTAATACATATTTCTATTTAACTAATTTCTAAGAAATTGGAAGCTTATGGAACTTTCTTTCTGAAAACTGTTTTCGTCCTACTTTTCGAAACTAAGATCAATAATCATCTTTCGGTTTTGTTAGTTACTTACATCAAGTAGCTCTATGTCTCGTTTGGAAAGATTTCCATAAATAACTGGTTTTTCGCACACGGATTAGAACGTAGAACTTGATTCGCTCAAATAACCACACAGACGTTTATTCTATGAAGCCAGGTTAACCTTGGCATGCAAAACTATAAATCAATTGTCGGTTTTGAAGAACAAGAATATCTTTATGAGGAGATGATAAAGTCTGTGTTAAAATAGTCATTTATGCTTGGTCACTATTTCGTTTAAGAATTATAAAGGCAATTTAGTTCCTGGCAACAACCTTCATTGTGTAAACAGAAATGCTTTTTACTGAAATCTTTACACATTTTATAAGGATTTTATTGCATTTTATAATGTAGCCTTCAAGTACAATTACGTTAAATTTTAAACGATAATCCTTTGATAAAAGCTGCAAAAAACATTAGACACACTTATTTGAGGAGACTCTAGCCTTTATTAGTATTTTATTCGTTAGTAGCGGAAAACACAGTATGCTTTTTTTGTGGAAAAACCCTATGTACCTCTCCTGAACTCATCTTATTCCTATATAAAAAATTGTCAAATTCAACGCAAAGGTGTCCAATATTGAAAGATTGCGCATGAAAAAGGCCAAAACTTTGTGAATAATCAAGATGCGAATAGTCGACTGGTGTTTATAGATGTCCAGCACAAAAGCGAACCTGCCCCAATTATTGTAAAACCCTTTAGTACATAAATAATAACATAATTGATTTCTCATGAATATTTTACTCGAAGTAAGGTGCATTCAATTTTTAACTACATCTCTAGACAGATAAACAGAATTACCGCATTCATTTTACAGGTTATTTTTATACGTATATTCCCAGGGTCAGGAGTACCCATTATTGTCGTGGAACGGTAAGAGTCCGGAACATAGTCTGAACTCGATATTTAGTGGAAACGAAATATGTTGAAAAGAAACAATTAAAATAGAATAATGAAAACAGTTACACATCCGTCTGGCTGCTAATGGTGAATAACTTGTGTAATGCCGAGAGGCATATTATCTTAGTCTTTATAGTAAACTAGCGCGGGAGGAGGGAACCCGGCGTTGCCCGGTCGTAAAATACGGTTAGATATGATATATATAATAGTAGAGTCAATTAAACAAAAAATACGGGACTTGAGTGCCATATTATCGTATTATTTGAAGGGGAAAATGCTGCGTGGTAAGCGTGCGTAAGAAAATTGAGTTTTAAAAGATATGAAAGAAAAAACGTTATTAAAAGAAAAAGAATGGCGCGTGCTGCGCGAACTTGCAAAACTTAAGTTCGTAAACGAATACTTTATTGGTTGGACAAAACGTCACCGATGTTATCACGTTGCAAATTTTACTCTGTAAAGTGTAACAACGTATCGATCGTTCGCACATGCGCTATTAACAAATAGCGTCTAAACGAAGATTTTTACCCAAACAAAACAACATTTTTACATGACATTTTTAAAAAGTTTTTTGATATTATGTGTCCGAGAAATCGCTCTTTCTAACGGTACCAGGTTATGACAGGTTCGATGCGGATGGCAAAAGGTTTTAGCGGACAAGCAAACACACTAATACACAGACAACTAAGACTTATATAATAAACTAGCATGTATACCCGGCGTTACCCGAGTGGACATGAAGTTCGCTTTGAACACAGCTGCTATACTAAAGATATTGAGCAACCCCCTGAAAAGAACGGAATCGTGCCAAAAGAAAATTACAACTACCCCACCAGATATTTCGGCAGCTTGCCTACCGAGGTTAATTTTTTTTTTTTTGCGGTCGCAGGGGCACTCGCTGCTATTTTGATTAAAAGAAATAAATAAATAAAAAAAACTTTTCTTTTAATCAAAATAGCAGCGAGTGCCTCTGCGACCGCAAAAAAAAAAAAAAAATTAACCTTGGTAGGCAAGCTCGAACCTGAAACGCGAAATAGAGAAAGAAGGGAAAATGGACCATGACAACTTATGACGTCATTATATTATAAAATAACGTTTTTAAACAGTTTCAATTTGATACGCGTGCGTGAATTTCGAAAATCGCGACGCTAATAGTGACCTTCCTTGCAATAAATAGTCCATTTGACTCCCACACAATTATTTTTTTTCTAATATTAAGATATTATGCGTCCAAAGGATTTTTCTTTCAGATGGTATCAGTTTCGACTCGTTCCAATGCGGCTGAGGAAAGGCTTTAGCAGACATACAAGCACACAAACAAACTGACGCTTGAGATTTATATAATAGGCTAGCGGGGGTACACGGCTTTGTCCGGGTGTGTAAAGTTAGCGTAGTAAGGAACCCTACCCATGTTATATATGCATATAGTTTGGCGAAAGGAAAATATACTTGTGTGTATGTGTTTTGGGAGGGGTGATCTATAGATTTTTGTTTTACTTGTTCAAAATCAATAAATATTTATCGTTAGTACGAACACTACATTATGTACATGATACATTGTTGTGGATGCAATCAGCTCAAATAGATTCGGAAAACATCAAAATCTTACGGCTCTTTTTGAAGGCTCATTTTTGTCTTAGCATTAGTTTCACATTTTTTTTTCCAGAAGTAGGTTTTTACAGAAAGAACCGCGTGAAGGTTTAAAAAATCTAAAAATTAAAGTGATGTCATAGAACCGGCTGGACTCGAACTTGACACGCCTAGCTCGTTGGTTCCTGTTGGTATCCACTTCACCACTGTTATATTGCGCAGATGCGATAAAATATAAGCAGTCATACCTTCGTTAGCAGTTGGATAATTGGACATGACATGCTAATGATGCTTCAAGATAAATCTGATACAGTTTTGTTAAATAGTTTCGAAGTCTGTAAGTGTCTCTTTAACTTAGCATCAAAAGTGTAATATTTTGATCGTCTTATGACATGATATGCCAATCATGCTTCAGGCCAAGTTTGATACAGTTCTAACCAATAGTTTTTGAAGCCTATAAATGCATTTGGAATTTAGGATTAACAGTAGTAGTAATCGATGCCTCCGTTCAGTCTCGAAAGACAAAGGATATCTCTTGTATAGGCAGCTGCGCGTGTAACTGTGAGGCAAGAGTTGCGCAATCCCTACCCATACTTCTCCTGAATCGGCAGTGTTTAGGTCCAGTGGCAAGGAGAAATCCAGGACGACTAGAAACAATGGCGAGATAAGCAGAGAGCACATACAGCACCTAGAAGTCCCAAATTGTCACCCATTTAGTACTGACCAGTTTCAACGTTGCTTAACATCGCTGATCCAGCGGGAACCGATGTGTCAACGTGATTATGTCGTATTAAAAATAGTTATAATAGCGAAGATATAAATTTGACACCTAATCCGATGACACACTAAACATTTTAAGGAGGTTTCATTCTAATTTCAGTGGAGTAGCTTTGGGATTACTAAGTGATTAAAAGACGAATAAAAATACAAAAGTATAATAAGTATATATTGGACAGGTTCGATTTCGATTCAAGGCTACAGTGTTGGCTATCAATCTCCCAAGGTCAACCCTCCCACCTTCTTCGATTCTAGAGGCAAATCTCAACAGATTTCGTTCGGTTTGTAAAGTCCTTGAGCTTCTCAAGTCTTTTCTGCCTGACTGAAGAGAAAGTTTTGTCGATTTCATCTCTCTGTTTAACACAGAACGTCGTTTAATTCTAGCCGATTAACTCCGTACAGGACTTCCATTCGGCGTGGAATCAGCCACAGATGGTAGACATACTTTAACAGCTGCACCGAAACACTTGATATAATTGCAAATAAGGATCATATATACATATTATATATATATATACATATATATATATATATATATATATATATATATATGTGTGTGTGTGTGTGTCTACATAAACCTGATGAGGCGATATTCATGTACCATTTTAATTATTTACTTAAAGTGCCTTATACGTGTGTAAAGCGAGGTAGTTATTTATGAAAATATATGGAAATTTTGCAACACAAAATCTTCCGCATTCCATCCACATATAAAATCACCAGGCTAAAGTGCATGAAATCCGGATTACGTATATAAATAAGTAAAAAAAAAGGAATAAAATATAAAAATACCAAATTAATCTATATATCTATAAAAGTGAACGTGTCTGTGTGTGCGTGTGTGTGTACATTTCCCTACGCAATAACTCTGTCAATTTTCAGTCTACAGACTCGAAATTTGATATACGGGGTACTGAAATTTGGGAAAATCTTTGTGATTTGTTTTCGGCTGTTAAGGTGTCTAAGTTCAACGATTTAACCTTTGAGAACTCTACCTCAGATAATTGTAGGTTTAAACACTTGAATTTTTACATATAGGTTCCTTTTTGTTTACACAGTGATCACCACTTATCAAGGCCCGGAAGCCACTCAGGGATAAGGGTTATTGCAAGTACATTACATTAGTGTGGAGATTTGATGAAGTGTTTACTTAAGGGGGCGGTTCATTAGGAATTTGTTAATATTGGACTTGAAGACATCCAAGTTGTAGTCCGGAGGGAAGCAGGCAGACGGAACAGAGTTCCACAGGCGTGCAGTTCTAAGAAAGAAGCTTTGTTCATGGAATCCGCGTTTTGATTTAGGCACAGATATAGAGTGGGGGAAATTTTTCACAGTGGATTCAGCTAGACGGGTGTTTTTCGTGAAAGATTGGCGAGGGGGGACGAGAGATTGGAGTTCAGACGAGCACCTGCCATGAAAATAACGATAAAACAAGGATAGGCTCGCAACGTCTCTTCCTTGGACATGGATCTAACTTAATAACTTGATTTGAACCCAAAACAATAAATGTTTAGGGTAATAATAGGGGGCAAAGTTTAAAAAATTGACCGCTTTTTTTTTGCTCAACATACACCTCCAAACACCCTGGCAACGGCGGGCTGAAATGCTAGTATATCTATAAAAGTGAAATTATCTCTGTGTGTACATTTCCCTTCCAAAATACTCTGTCAATTTTCAGTCTACAAACTTGAGATTAGATATACGGGGTATTGAGATTTAAGAAAATCTTTTTAATCGGTTTTCGGCCAGAAATTTGGCTGTCAAGAGGTCAAAGTTCAACGATTTGACCTTTGGAAACTCTACCAAACTTCTCCGCCAATTTTGGGTCTACACATTTAAAATTTTAAATATAGATGACTTAGACATGGATCAAACTTTTTAATTTGATTTGAACCTAAAACAATGAATGTTAAGAGGTTAAAATTGGGGTCAAAGTTATAAATAATTTAACATTTGCGTTGTTAGATGAGACAAGTCATTTGAACCGTCAATTTCAAGCCCGATACTTATGACCGTTTGATATCCATATCAAGCTCTCTTCAGCCAATACTCATCTATTCTATAACCGGAAGTGGAAAATATATATGCCTAACGAGTTCACGTTTAACTCTAGTTTTCTTAAATCCCCCCTGTTTATTTATCGGATAATGATGATTTCATTAACATTAAATTATTTTAATTTTAAAATCTAATTTCGATTGAATTTTTTCCCGTAATTTTTTTTATATATAACACGGATTTAATTTGAAACCAATTTAATTTAAAAATCTAATTTTTTTATATATAAAAATTCAAACTTAAAATTTATATCAATATC
>NC_136483.1:59228428-59343428 GCF_053919585.1 Euprymna scolopes
ATATATATAATTATATACATATATATATAATTATATATACACACACACACATATATATATATACACATTATATATATATACAGGCGTGACCCCCAAAAAACGAGCCCCAACTCTAATTAGGGCCCGTTTCTTAGTGTTTTGTCCGAATGAAATGAATCGTTGGTCATAACTAATTTATTATATTCAAAACATCACATCAAAACACTAGGGTCTTTGGCCTTTTTTTCTCCGTTCTACAGCATATGTTCTAGATGGCCTCCATTTAGCTTTTTTTTTTGGGGGGGGGGTCACCCTGTATAAAACAATAGTAGATTATAGATCGGACTTATTTTTCCATTTTACTGCAGCTTTACATAAAATCCGTATTTCATGATCGTATTTCTATTTAACAAGTGCGTATACATCTGAATCGGTGTTTAAATGAGCATAAATTTAGTTTTCAACGTTAAAGCTTTCAACGTCTGTTTTTTTTTCAAATCATTTGCACTTGAGTATACTCTGAACTTTGTAAGTATATTTTAAATGTTCAAAAAACGAATCTATGTATAAATATTAGTCGAACAAGTAACTGACCGGCGAAACAAAATGTTACTTGCAAACTACTGATTAATGAAGCCGTAGGTACTGCATGAAAACCAAATTTTTAATTTCCTCGCCAAATATGTAAATGAATTCAATTGGGATAGTGATTATAATAATCCCCATGTTCTTCTGTTTGATTTCAGATATACTTTGATATAATATCGATTAAAAAAATCTTTTTTGCAAAATCGATTCTTAAGGGTTTTCCAACCGCGTAACTATTCATACTGGTACTATTACTATTATTCTTTTTTTAACAGCGTCTGACTGCTTGCTAAACTTATTGATGCTGCCATTTTCATTCATACTTTAAGCGGTTTATGGTATTTTCTTATCGCTTGCACATGGATTTTTACAGAAAGGAGAGATATGGAGAGGGGGAAAGAGAAAGAGAGGGGGTGAGCGATGAAATGTAATGAAGCTGTAGGTACAGTATAAAAAATAAATTTTAAATTTCTTCAACTATTTAATGAATTCTTTTGGAATAGTGATAATTATTCTCAGGTTATTATGATTTATTTGAGATATTAGTTTATATATTTCGATATAATATCGATGTAAAAAGAAAAGTATGCTTTACAGGTTTGGGTATTACGGTTTTCCTACTGTAACTATTTATACTAAACTTTGTCAGAACACGCTGGGCAACTATTAATACTACGTTTTCACAATAGCTGCCGGCTGCAACTACACTTACTAACTGATCGTTTGTTAGAACTAATGATGCTATCTTTTCGTTTTAATCAAAGCTGCTGTGTTGCCCGGCTGTTTGTAAATAACTCTTCTGTACTTCCACCTTACAATTTAATGAACAAAAAGATATCGTAAAACTTGAATTTAACTTGAAAATACTAATCGAACAACGTAATCATTAAAAAGGGATCGCTTAATTGAACCAGAAGTTTGTTTACATTTTGAATTAAACAATAGGTATAATTTAATCACACTATTATTTCAAATGTATTTTTTAAGTTAATGTCCAAGATCAGTGTTCGGCAAAAATCAAACTACCGGAAGTGGATACGGTTGATTATGTAAGGCAACTGAACGGAAGGGAGTTACGAACCAGGATACGCAAAACAAAACAATTAATTACTTTATTTTTTAACACATCTTGTGTTATTTCGAAACAAAAACAAAAAGAAAAAAAACTTCTTGTATCATTGCATAACAAAGCAAATATTACATTATGTGATGATACTTTTCATGTTATTCAGAGCATATATTAATAAATGTCATTTTATTATTTTTGCTGTTATTAATGTTGTTGATAAATATAATTTTAAAAAGTAAGGTCTTTTCTTGAAGGATTTCTACCTCAACGGAAAAATATTCAACAAAATGTTTACCCGGAAATAAAATTAATTGCTTATAAAACATTAGAAGAAAAATTGTAAAGCGTGAGAAAAATCTAAAATCATTAAATTATCAATAAATTTTGTCATAAAAATATTATTAAATTAATTTGTATTTGCAAAAGGAAAAAACAACATTGCTAAAACCATATCAGCGAATTATCATAAAAAACGATTATTGTTCTATTTTAATAATCATAATGAGAACAAATGTTTTATTTCATTAAAATTAAATAGTATGCATAAATTATGTCGAATGTATACGAATAAACTTTTTACAGTGATAAAAATTTATTGATAATTGGCTGATTTTGGATTTTATAAAGTTTTTTGCCAATTAAAATCAATTCAATCATCATTTTTTATGACAAAATGCATTGATAATTTATTGATTTAAACATTTTTCAATCCATGTTTGTTTCTTTTAAAATCAAATAAATTTCAGATCAATACTAAATAATCATTTTTTAAAAATATATTTACATAATTTGCCAAAATGTATTGATATAATTGGATAATTTGTTTGCATTTTTCTTCTAATGTGTCATATGCAATTTATTTTATTTCTTCTGTCAAAAAATTATAATCAATAGGATAACCAGTTTTATAATGAGAAAATTTATAAATATTTAAAACCTTAAAAAGTGCAACAAAATGCTAATGACATTTTTATTAGTGCATAAGGCACATCTGATTGAGTGTAAATAAAATAGTTTTTTTTAATTCTAGTATCTTCCTTTTAAAAGTTTAATATTAATAGTTTTAGGTAAAATAATTTTCTGGGTAAACATTTTGTTGAATATTTTTCTGTTGAGGTAGAACTCTTTTTCAAAAATATATATATCTTGTTATTGAATATTTATTCAAATTTTGTAAGGAAGGTATATAAAACTTTAATTATTCGACAAGGAGTAGAAATAAACAAGAAACACTTTATTTAACGAAGTTTTGGAAAATGCAATTCTTCTTATCAGAGGGAGGAAATTTGCAAAATATACAATAAATTTTGTAGAATGCATAAAATGAAACAAACAATATGAAATCAATCATATTTGTATAAAAAAGTCATTTAGCACCTAGAGACAGTTTATAGGGATTCAATGGGATTTTAAAAAAAATTAGAAACGAGAAAAAGGGCATGAGAAAAATCCAAAGAGAAAGACAGTATAACCCAGAACAGGGTAAAAAAACCAAATGGGTCCGTTAAAAATCCATTGATAATCCATAAGAAAATAATATGACAAATGGATAAAATGCAGCTTAAAAAAACAAAAAAAAAACATTAGATTGTGAGGATTCAGATTTTCCTATAAAACGTTTTTTTTTTAAAGAATAACGATACAGCAGATGGAAAGTATTTAAATAGAGATTCTAAATGAAAATGAGAAATGAATTAGTAAGAGGTGAAAAATGAAAATAAAGAGTGATCAGAATATATATATATATATATATATATATATATATATATATATATATATATATATATATCGGAGTATAGATCACACATTTCGACATCTAAAGACTATGTTTCGTTAGTAAAAAAAGCAAAAAAAAAATTATTTTCACCATTCATTAATGTATAACATTGTCACGATACCTTTGAATGTGTACGGACATTACATTGACCAAAACGTTTCGAGAACAATACCCCAAAACACTAATACATATTAATCCTCGTGTTAAGAATTGAGAAAATAGCTATGAATATCAATGATTACAAGCTGCTTGTATATTTTAAATCATCTTTAATGTCATAGTGTTATCTACTTTATTTTATTACTAGCAGGTAGGGGCGCCCGGCTTTGCCCTATCGTAAAATACGTCTAAATATATTTTCATTCATGCAACCTTTCTATTTAATGTTATAGAGCCAATTCTCTAATGATTATTAGAAATGTTTTTAAAAGTTAAAAAAATGCTTGTGTACCATCAGCTAGAATCGAAACTAAAACATCCGCGTCTCCTACTGATGTAGCTATTGAGAAATAAGTAAAAAAAAATAATATTAAGCGTCTTGAAGAAATGAACTGAATTGGGGCATTAGCAGAAAAGTAAAGAATATGTTGGCAAGTTGAAACGGACACTTTTCATTTCAATTTGCGAACGTATTTCTGTACGCGTTATTCATCAATCCAAACAAAGATTTTACTCTATGAACCTTTTTTATACGATCAGCATTTCATGTTAATGTCCGTGTTATGTGGCCAGTAGTTTAAGGGTGTATCGATTAAATGTTTACAGTCAAGCAGACGCACATATACACTTACTGTTTTGTGTATATAGCTAAATAATTAAATTCAATGAATTTCACAACGAAAGAACAGTAAATGGAAGAACCAACATTCTTATTTTGTTAGTTGAATAATTTTCTGTTTTATCTATTTGATTATTATTTGGGATTACGCTGATGGTCCTAAAATTAACCTTATACTTTCAAATAACTAAAATTACCTAAAATTAAGAATAACGCTTCATAGTCCTTCAAAAGTAGTCAGACAGTTAAGATAATTAGACATTAAAGCAATATTGGAAACATGAGTCAACGGGATAATATATTTACAATGCACCCTCTCCTGTTTAAATTTTTGTTTTGTTTATATTATTTGAAATATTTATAAACGAAATATACGAAAATATTTTTATGACAACAAAATGTTTACCTTTTAAATGCTATTATTTAACTGATTACAAAGATTTCTTGGATTTTGAATGAATGAAAATTGTGTCATTCAATTTGTTCCTTAATTAATGTATTTATATTGATTTAGATTGAAAGTAATTTTATATTGACTTCATGAAAAAAATGTCGATTATTTTTAGTAATTTGATTTCTTAAAATAAATCTTAATCTATATAAAAATTGTTAAGCCTTTGAGTAAATAAATATTGTTTTTCGAAATTAAACCTTAATTGGCGTATATTCCGTTTCTCCTTTATATCTGATTTACAAAAAGATGTAAAATATTATTTCTATGTCTAAAATGTATTACTGATTTTTAAAAAAATTCTTTGTAATGTTTTGGATTAAGCAAAACAAAAAAAAAACAAAAAAAAAACAAAAACAAAACATTATTATTGAACAGACGTTACAATTTATTATACAGGTTGGATTAATTTATTCCTCATTACAGTTATAAGACCGGAAAATGGAGAAACACGGTTTTTATTCGGCTTTTTTTTTAAATGTACTTTTGTGGTTAAAATAACTGCTTATGAAATCTAGGAATATAATTCCGACGCATTTGGCTGCGATAAATGGGTGCGTAAATAACAAAAAAAATCTGCTTTTCTGACTAGCAAACCCAGAATTCCGAGGCTATATTAAAAACCACAAAATACCGATTCCATTCAATAGTTTGATGAATCCTTTTATGTATGATTACCTCTAGACTGAATATGCGATAATAAGACCAACTAATATCATTTTATTGCAAAGATATATAGATATTGTCGAAAATATATTCCATTGTTGACATTATTAAAGTCCACAGTATTTCACTGCTGAGACAAAATATTCGTCGAGATATGGTTAAATAATGCAAATAGAAAAACGTGTTACACTCATTAAGTGAAATGGAATATTAATTATTTTGCGAATAACTTTCAAATTTCTCGCTCGATTTGTTTACATTTTGACAGTTTATTCTCAAGTGTATATAAATTCGATATATGTAAATTCAAATGGTTGTATTTCACTGACGCACCAAGTTTTCTTTGAAATGCGAAATGACATCGGTCGATAGCATGTAACACTCTGTATGACTATTTGCATGTCATGATTTGGCTGAAATCTCATCAATAGTTTCAAGCAACCAAGAGACAGAGCGACAGCAAGAACAAAGTGTTGTATATGTTTTGATGCTACACTTAATAAATTTTGTCCTCGTTCAGTACATAAAATCCTTCAAAACCGAGGTAATTTTTATTTTTTGTTGCAATCGAGAATGCTCTTTTGGGGGTAGCTAAACTCTTCATACTTTAAAAGCCGGTCTTGTGCCTTACTTTGCCCTTGAAGGGAGGAAAACAAATAGGAACTTTCTGCTGATTACATGCACGATGTATGCGGTATTTATGAAGAAGTTGGTCAAAGAATCAACTCATATTTCCGAAGGCATAGTTTGTTTGGAAAACAACGCGCAGATATGAAATTTACATTTCAAATAACTTTGCTGGGATTGTTTCCAAAAGCTTCACCTGTTACGCTTTTAAATTTTTATGTTTTGATTTGGTTTTGAATGTTTGGTTGTACGGCATAGTAACAATTTTGGGACTATTTAATGTCGAATTCAGTAATTTTAGAAAAAAATCATGCTTCAATTTTTTTTTATATCTTTAAATATTTATTCCTGGTGTTTGATTTGATTCTTTAAAACAAGATTGTGGTTTTTGTTTTTACTCAACATGATTGAGTTTTGCAAAGGGAACGAAAAGAAAAAAAACAAACAACGTCGATGTTTATTGAAGCCAGTATCTTCAGACAGACTGATCTAGTAGTACTGGTTTCTCTAATAGGTATTACCACTTCGGACCACTGTGGGCATTTGAGCAATGGTAACTAAGAGTCAACTCCACATTTTCCACAGGCCCTTAATGACGCCTAATCACTGGATGTTTTTTAAGGTCACCACAAGAACTAGATTGTTTTGGAAACAAGAAATTGCCAGACTGGCCAAGATAAGTAACTAGTCTGGGTACCCGGCATTGACCAGGTGTTTGGAGGTGTGTGTTGAGCAAAAAAAAAACAACAAAAAAAACAACAAAAAATGTGGTAGTAGGCAGGCAGGCACAAACCCGTACCGCGAAGGAGGAAAAGAACGTAAAAAAGTGACGTCCTTGCTGTTGCGTCCATCGCCAAACCGGAAGTAGCTAGTCAATCGGAAAGAGGAGATGACTTTCGAAAATATCGACGAAAAAAGCGATCCCTCCCTGTAGAAAAGTGTCCAATTGCTTTTTTTACGTCGATATTTTTTTAAAGTCATCTCCTTGTTTCGATTACTAGCCTTAATTTAAACCTTCGCCACTTCCGGTTTGGTGACGGGCGCAACAGCAAAGATGTCACTTTTTTTTTTACGTTCTTTTCCTCCTCCTCCTTCGCGGAACGGGTTCGAACCTACCTGCCTACTACCACTTCTTTTTTTTTTTTTTGCTCAACGCACACCTCCTAACACTCGGGCAACGCTGGGCACGAAGGCTAGTATTATAGATGGCGCAGAAGGCTGTCGGATTTGAGTATTTTTTCGCTGAGTGGGTGTGGGTGTATATATTAGCTGGACAATAGCAAAATAAGCTTTTATTAAGAGAGAGAGCCACCGTCCTTTAATCTCGAAATACAATGAATACCCTTGTGTGAGTGTCCGCGGAGGAAGTCTATAGTGAAACAAATGTTGCGCAATAAATAACCGCACTTCACATGAGCCGCTATTGCTCGAATGCAAGGACAGTGTCCAGATCGATAAAGATGACAATTTTGGCGTTTTCCTTCTCACATATTTGTTTCGCAAACAAAAAACCATAATTGCCTTGATATATATATATATATTTCTTAGATGAGGATTAGTCCATGGCGCAACGGATAAAATCCTAAGTTAAAGTTCAGTTGTAAGAGATAGCCTGCTGGGGTTGGCTGTTCAATGTTCAATATCGGTGATACAAAGAATATAGTGACGAATTAAAACTTTTACCGCATTATGAGCGAAAGAACAACAGCAAGCTTGCCGCGTGGATTAAATAAATGATTCCGTTTTAAATTCCGTACAGATTCCAGGGTTCGACATGAACCTTCTTGACGTCGATGAGACGCGCCTGAATAAGGTCGGTGATTACATCGGCCGAAAGTTGTAAGAATAATACTTAAGATTTAAACAAATAATACAAATTATACAAATTAATTTCAATGTTTTTCTTTTTATTAATTTGAATAATTTTATGAAATTATATATCATATATTAATTAGGTTGAACGAATAATGCGAAGAAAAGAAGAAAATGAGTAAATAACAATACTTGCGAGATAAATAGTAAACCATGATTTCGAGTTTACGGATACAGGGAATAACTGAATAGTTGTGGCGTTATTGCTGTTATGAACATTAACTAAACCGTAAAACACAAAACAAACGAAAGGGCAATACATACACATTATTTCATCCAATTCCACAAAATCACCGGCCGGTGCATTGCGTCATAAATTTCTAGAATTTTACAACATTGGACATGTTGAGGATCATCTTCATCCGGCCAATTGTTTGCTCGTTGTTTATACAAACAACTACTTTAATCTAAAATCTGACTAATTTAAAATGCCCCATTTTCATAATATGCATAATATTGCTCGACCAATCAGCACCTTTCGTATCTCGCAGTTCTCATCATACAATCTAGCACAATTTTACACACGTACATAAGGATCGATCTCATATGAAATTTTTTCGTCAAAACTAGTTATCCTGCCAACACATAATTATCTAGTTTAAATCGCCCACGGCTGGTGAAGTAGGAGAGGGTGGGTTTATACCTTTCGATATACACAGTAAACACATTGCAATCGGCTTTCTAAGCCTAGTGCAGGTTTTACAGCTTGGAATGAGTCTTTTTAGACCATGTACTTTTTTTTATAAAATGCAAGAGTTGGGGTTAGATTTAGTCCATTGGTGAGTGTTTGAGACCCTTTTTACAAACAACACTGTCCTCTGACTGGCCATTACTCAGACACCGATTCTGATGATCCCCCGGGGGTCTATGTTTAGAGTTATTTTCTTTTTTCTTCCTTTTAACTAGGGGTCAGCACCGTGATGGGGTTGTGGGTGTAGAGGGCGTGTGCCCAACTCGGAGCAGCCCAGAGATCGATCTTTGAGAGGATGCCAATACCTTTGATTAATCTAGTTAGACAGAAGAGCTCTGATGGGAACGGGAAAGACGGAAGAAGACGAAGTACACGACGGAGACGTTGGCCAAGGTTTAAAGCAACACTAATTAGCGCCTCGACCCGCTCCATCTTTGTGATGTCTGGCCACCATCACCACAGTCCCAAACCATGACCCGGCACCCCCAAATATTCGACAGTTTTTACTTCGTTAATTTATTTAAGACTTTTCTTTTTCTTTGCAAATTATTTATTTTTCAAGACTTTTTTTTTCATTTGCAACTTATTTTTTCTTTCTAGTGCACGTTTTATTTTTTTTTATTTTTGAATCTTTTGGAATTTTCTTCTTTTTCCAACTCTGATTTTTCTTCGTTCAATTTCTTTCTTTATTCATTTTCTATTAAAATAAGTTCCTTTCATTCTTTCTCTTTACTCTATTAAAATGTTTTTCTGTGCTACTTGTGCATTATAACGACCCTGTTAATATGATAAATTATATTATTATTTATAAACCCATTCTTAACGTGGGAGATGGCTTTGTCAACTATTCTGCACTTTAACCTAACCCTTTTATAAACAAATGAAACCTTAAAAATTGAATTCACATTGAATTGAAACTGAAAATCTTACTTAAAAATAGCATTCTTCGTAAACTGTACAATTACCGTCTCTTTCGTTTCTATCTTACACGTTTGAATATTTCTTTTTTGACATTTTTATAGCGTTTTATGTTTCTAACATTCGCTTTCGCTTGTGTCATTTGTATTTGTTTTTTTTCTTTTATGTTCGTTTAAATATTGTCATATAGTCGTTGAACAGAAGATAAATTAGCTGTTATTTATCTATCTATCGATCTTTGTATCTGTTTATCAATATATCTATCTCTTTATCCATCGAACTAGCTATCGATCTATCTATATATCTATGTATATCTATCTAATTAGAAGTTAACGAGAGATATGGAACTATGTTTGGATAAACTTGTCAAAACATACAAACTGTACCTGGACAAGTTGCAGTGGAAGCTCTAAAAATAACTGACTGGAAGGACGTGTCTGTCTGTCACGTATTCTAGTTAGCTGGACTGAGTTGAGTTGGAATTCGGACGTCGAGCAGAGCGGATGAGTTAGCGGTTGTCTACCCTCGCTTCATGGGAGGGAGCTGACGTATCTCAAAATGTAGACTAAGAGAAAGCCACAATCAAAAATAATCACTTTCCATTCTTCTGCGATCGACACCTGGGCAGTGAAGAAAAACTATATGAAAATAAAACAACGACTTGGATTTTTTGAAACGTATTCGTCCCAAACAGGTTCCAGCTTCCACCCAAGAACAGATGAAATTCCCAGCTCGACCAAAAAGACAGAGGGCCACAACGCAGTTGAAGAGTTACGTCGAAACTACATGTATGCGTTTAAATACATGTAGAACACACACACATGCACATCCGTATAAGAACACTTAGACAGATCACGGAACAGAAACAGATTAAACAAATAAATACACATCACGAACTCAAATAGGTCACAAGGACAACAGATGATTCAGAAAGTGAAGGAGCACTATAAACATTGATATGAAGTAATACATCGATTTTTTGGAGAAGGGTGATTTAGAGAAAGATGTAAATCTAATTTTTAAAGCTCACTATGTTTGTGGGCGTGTTCGTCTGTCTCCATAATTTTAAATATGCATCTCTTCCGAAACGAAAGGTCGCAGAACGGCACCAGACAGGTCAAATGATTGCATTTTTGTAGACCGTTCATTTCTTGGTTTTAGCCGGTAAAAATAACTGCTAAGGGGTTAAAATTGAAAAAATCGAACTTGGCAGGCGTAAGTTGACTAAACGTTATTTTTATGCATGTTGAAATATATAAATTTATACGCTAAAGTCAGTTCGTTTTTAACTATTTCTTATCTATCTGACAGCAGTTTAAACAATAACGACTTAAGCTGGAGGGCTATAAGTTTAGCTGATGGCACAATACAATTTTTTTAACTTTTCAAATCACTGCTATATACTAGGTAAAATATAATAATCCTTACAGAATTGACTGTATAATAATAATAAATACGAAATATGCATAAATTAAAGTATTATGTTTAAGGGTAGTTTCTGGTCAGACAACACCGGACGCCCATCTAGTCTACAACAATACCACAAAATAATTGTTTTGCCTAATTTTCAGAAATAAGTTTGAGGGAACAACTAAATTTAAACGTGAATAGGAAAAAAAATGAAGTTTAGTTTTCTATATAAATAAAACAGTAGATGCATGTATGTGTATCTGTTTATATATATATAAAAAAATTAACCTATGAATTTTTAAAATACTGGTTACATAATATTAAAATTACCAGGAAATAATAACCATCCAGCAAAGATAGTTTATAACAAGTAAGATCTTTGTTTGAATGGGTAATTTACATGTACAGAAATATGGCGGTAAGTTGAAATACCAAATGTTCATTTCAACTTGCCAACATATTTCTATTAATTTTTTGCATGCGAAGATTCATTCATAGGGTGTTTAAGTTAAACTCTCTCTTATCTATCTGTCGATAGTTCAAATCGTAGGGAACCGGCTGGATCGTTAAACGTTTTGGTTTCAATTCTAGCTGATGGCCCACATCATTTTTTTTAAAAATCTTTTGAAATTAGTACTATATATTAGGTACAATATAATATTCAATAGAGAATTGGCATTGTAATAATACGAAATCTACATTAATTAAAACATATTTAAGTGTATTTTACGACGGGGCAATACCGAGCCTTCCCCGCTAGTTTTTAATAAAACAAACAAACTGTTAACACTTTTAACAACAAACCAGTAACAATCTCAAGTACCCTTTGCAAATGAGGCATTTAGTTAAGTAGTATTTTAAAATTTACTTTTTCTGAAAAATGTAAAAGCTGCGAAATTAAATACTTAAAATGAAATACATTTTTCTTTAAGCCGAATACGGAAACCCGTTCGTACAATACGCTTAAACATGATATTTTAATTTATGCAGATTGCGTATGTATTATAGAATATATCCTCTATTAATTATTATATATTACAAAGAATAATTTACCCGATGGACTAATTCGCAAAAATAAATAAATAAAAATAAATAATAATTATAATGACGTTTATCAAATTCCGTCTATGTTTGTTCACGTCAGCTGATATTTGGGCTTGACGATGACTGCCTTGGAAAGTCACTTATGATTAATCTTTAGTTTTAAGAAATGCAAACGATGAAATAGTTTGCGGCAATTTTAAATGGTACCTCTTTATTTTCGTAAATTGAACTCTATAATAAGAAAAACTTAAAATAAAATAGTGAAGTATACTTGGGTATAAACAAAACATCATTCAATCTGTAATCTAATGCTTTACCACCGAGCTACATCTCCGGGTGACAATGTATCTGTATTTTTAAAGAAGAAATGATTTGCTGAAATTTGATTATCTCCCTTGCCGGTGTTACGTAAATATTTCCCATTCAAAATTATTCTTTTTTATCTTTAAGAGATAAAAGCTATTTTTAAAATGGGAAGTTTTGATTTTCGATATTACCGGATGAAGAGGACGGCCATTTGTAGGCGTATGCATGTGTGTATATTTTTATTTAGAAGTTGGAAAATATTTTCGTAATTTAGACTTTCTGAATTATTTAAATAACTTATAATTAAATTATCGACAAAATATTGAGCATATAATGAGACATAAAGAATAAAACTGAACAGCTTTAAAAATATAGATATGCAAATAAGGATATGAAGAATGAATTGTTACGCACTTCCTTTGAAAGGTAATAGATATGTTTTGTTAACTTATACTTCTTTATTATTACACTAGCAAATCGCTAATGAGATGACATGTCAGTTGGGTGATGAATAGCATTATGAGACGATTTATAATATTGAAGAGAATGAACGAAATCTGATGACATACAAGGACAGTTTATGACAATTATTGATACTAAATTTGAAGACGACAGGACTGTACATTTAAAAGAAATTCTGTTCATGGAAATTTCGTTGGATACAAAGCACCTCGAACATGGATCGGTCATTTGCATATGTTGGCTGTTCTGGCTGCTGCCGTACAGGATCTGTGGTATATAGGGGTTTCATTATTATTATTATGATTATTCTTTGTTCCTTTTTTTTTGTTATTTTATCGTTCGTTGTAAGGTCTTTTTAATAGTGAGTCTGAGAGAGAGAGAGAGAGGGGGGGATGTTGTTAGAGAGATTGTTCGTTGTTTCTGTTATGAAGAGATTGTTC
The DNA here is from genome assembly GCF_053919585.1 of Euprymna scolopes. Taxonomy (NCBI): domain Eukaryota; kingdom Metazoa; phylum Mollusca; class Cephalopoda; order Sepiida; family Sepiolidae; genus Euprymna; species Euprymna scolopes. Next base: position 59,241,507 of record NC_136483.1, read on the forward strand.
GTGTTATGACGTTATTCATATATATTAAAAATGTTCATACTTAGAATCATTGAAGGAAGCTCTTAGAGTGGGGAGATAGTGTTCAGACAGTGTTAGTGTAGATATGAGATGTAGAGTTCACATTGTAGATATGAGATGTGTATGTCAAGACATTTTATAACACAGATATATAGACATATAATAACAATTTTCACTTTACCTTTTGGTAGAATCACAACACAAAGATGACGTTTATAAAAACACATGATGGGTTTATTTCTTCTCACGACCGGTCGTGGTTTTCTCATCAAGAATTCAAAGCTTCACATATTAAGTTTTAAAAATGACCGTCTCGCTTCTAGATGTTCGAATTCCAAACTGCAGACTATCGTCTGTCGTTCTCAAACTCCCTCTGAGTTTCTCCCAGTTTCTCCTTTCTTAACTCTAAAGTTTTCTAACTATATCTAGAACTTCCCATTTTTCCATGACGTCATACACATGTTAAAACATGTGTCTTCTTTCACGTGTTCTGGACATGCGTGTCCAAAACTTTTCCTTTTTTTACAAAAGGAATTTTAACCTATATTCTCAGTAACCTATATTTCCAATATGTTAAAAACATGTTTATTAAATTATCTTGTAGCTGCATTCTTTCAATTGGATTTTCATAACAAAATTGACAGTGCACATTCTTTTCTTGAAACTATTTTATCTCTAAGCTAAACAATCGTTTGTTTTACATTCCATTTTCTAATTCTCACACGTAATCTATTTCTAAACCTAAATTACGTAGGTTCGAATTTCGTCTATGCTATTTCATTTTCATTTCAACTAAATCTCTCTATTTTTATACTTACATGAAAAGGGGACAGCCCTTATCATGTAACATCTGTTACAATTCGATTAAAGTATTTGTAAAATAGACACGGGTGTGCAACCTGGTAGTAATGAGGCAGAGGTTAAAATTTGGCTGATAATTCAGTACATAGGAGATTTGCGGAGATAAGTAGTAGATGCACCAGCCAAGATTCGACAACAATACTCCATGCATGAGCGAATTATGAATTTGCAAAGATGTAGGAAACTCTCTGTAATTTTTTATCACGGTAAAACGAGTCAACATCCTTTGCAGCAACCTTGGCAATGTCCTCAATGTATTTCTTCCAAGCCATGTTGTCTGTGAATGTTAAGCCGATAAGTTTTCTTTCTATTAGTATTATTTGTTTATTTTGTTCATCCTGTTTAGTTTTTGACAGATTTTTTTTAACCTTCTTCCTCTTCTGTCGCGTTTTCTGTTATGCTTTCTCTAAGTTCGTTCGTTCTTTCTTTTTAAAGATTTGTCTCTTTTATTCTTCTTTTATTTCCCCGTATGACATTTTCATATAGTTCATTTTACCACATTTGTTATGTAATATTTTTGCATCGTTGGATGTGTTTTACCCTCACCCTTTTATTCAGTACGCTAGCAGCACATCTGTGAAGATGCGAGTTCAATTCCCTCATTTTTTGACACTTCAATCCTCATCACAGACCATACTACGAATATCTGTAAGAATTACTTAACACTTTTACCCGTTGATGACTAATGGACTTTTCTCTACCCTGCAACCTCTTTCCCACAGAAGAGACGTAGCGAGCCTGTCGTCGTTCTATCGTTATTTCCATGGCAGGTGTTCGTCTGAGCTCCATTCTCTGGTCCCCCCCTCGCCAATCTTTTTCAAAAAACACCTGACTAGCTGAAACCACCGTCAATAATTTTCCCCACTCCTTATCTGTGCTTAAATCGAAACGTAGATTCCATGAACAAAGCTTCTTTCTTAGAACTGCACGCCTGTGGAACGCGGTTCCGCTTGCCTGTTTCCCTCCCGACTTCAACCTGGATGTCTTCAAGTCCAACACAAACAAATTCCTGATGAACCGCCCCCCCAAGTAATGGCACCTTACCAATTCTCCAATACTATTACTACACTATCCCTTTGATTACTGTACACACAATAACCCTTATCCCCGAGTGGCCATTGGGCCTTGATAGGTGGTGAACTCCATGTAAAAAAAAAGAAAAAAAAGAGCAACCAATCCCTGACGATTAACTAATTAAATTTCAAATATTGTGCAAATTCTTGAGTTCGACAGGATACATCTGAAGGTCGGATGTTGTATCAGTTTAAACGTTATAAGAACAACATCCAAGATGCGATCAGTATTTCGAATAATTCAAATTATCAATCCTCATCTGCGAAATTCTGAAACATAATTCTCTTCTTTTTGACTTCCTTTCTTTCATAATCATTTATTTATAAATTCTTTTTGTCTTTCGCCATTTCCCTTCTTTCTAACTTTCATCCCTACGTCTTTCCCTTTCCCTCTCTACCTTTAGACGTTGTAAAACCCTGTTCATCTTTTGTCTAAAACTTTGTAGACGTTTGTTTCGTCCTTCCTTCTCCAACATTACAATTATTGGCAGTATTTCTTAAGAACTATTTTCTCTTTGTTCTCTTGCTTCTTCCTATTTTTGTAAATATCAAATCCTTTGACGAACAACGTCGCATTAGGAAACCGTTTCTTTTTCTTTCGTAAAGATATTGACCGTTTTCTCTTTGTCAAAAGTTCCTAGTTTTGTCCTTTTTTTTCCAAACATTTGTACGTCTTTTATTCTCGTTTTGCGCTCGATACTCCTGCGCTTTTTTTTTCGACAGAATTTTGGTCATTTTCGTTCCTTTTTATCTAAGATTCATTCCCTTTCATCGATTACTTTATCCGTTGTTGCATTCTTCAATAAACACCACTTCATTTCTATTTTTAATTCATCCTTATTTTCTTTTAATTGTTCTTCATATTTCTTATGTTTTCAGGTCGACAGGTGCGTGATTAGACTAATGGGCATCGTTGTAAGATTATACAGTTAGCAATGTCGAGTTCAAGTCCTATTAGATCTTATATTGTCATTTCGGTACCAAAACATAATTATTAAACTACTATGTTTACCAACAGCAACTCATGTTCAATTAATCATATACAATAAATTGTTTTAATTATTGTTTCAGCATGAAATAACCCTAACGAGTTGATATACAGTGAGACAAAATAGCCAAACCTCTCATCGGCCATTCTTCCGTTTTTTGCATTTGATATAAACCGTTAATGGAATATATTTTTTGAAATAACTGAGAAGTCTCGGTAGATGTATTCGAGTACTAATCAAGTAAGTCGCTTTACTAAACAAGTGTTTGTGGTCAGAGCTAGTATATATTTTAAGGTGAGGTTTTCGGTGTACCTTTCGACGTCTCTACAAAGTCAGTCTACTCGTGAGTATTATGGTTTAACTAGCCAATCATATTCTTGTGAGGAGGAACCCGGATGTAATCACACTCATTACATCAACTTTTCATATTTTACTCATAGTTTTCATCATTTTCTTACTGTTAATGCCAAAATTTATCAAAGCCAAAACCCACTTGATGATAAGAATTAATTTGATGAAAAGATTGTCAGACGAAAGATGAAAAAAATCAGTGGTATAAACTAGGCTTGGTTACTTGTGAGGCCGTTTATTACAATTATTTGTTGACAGTGGATTTGAAGACGACCATGTTGTAGTCCACAGGGAAGTCATCAAGCAGCGAATTCTTTTACAAACAGGGATCACTTGCAAAAAAGCTTTGTCACTGGAAATTTCGCCTGATTTTAAACACACAGAGGAAGGAATAACTTTCTTTTTGTTGTGACTGTAGACGAGCTCTTGCTCTGAATTATAGGCTAAACAAACTATTATAGTTTATTCGAGCACCTTCAATAAGAATAAAGTAGGGAGAGACTCTAACAACGAGAGTTTATTGACCAAACGATTTTTTCTTTGACCCGAACGTCACCACTTATCAAAATCCGACGGTTACTCAAGGATAGGGGTTAATGTGTATCAGATGTCTGGTGATTGATAATGATGAACATTGAGCAGAATTTGATTATGTAAATACGCAGATAAAGACAAGAAAAATAAGAAAATAATTATTTCTCTTATCTTTTTTTCTTTATCTAAAAATAGAAGGATGAGAAAAGTGAAAATTTGTAAATAGAATGAAAACAAATGAAAATAACGAAAAAAAAATGAAAAAAAAAGTTTGTCATAAAATAATTATATCACAATTACGATCTAAAAGTTTTTTTTAATGAATTTTATCAATAGACTTTTATGACGACTTTTCGCGTGTCTTATCTGCGTATTTCACGTGCCAACGTAACTTTGCTAATCACACAGTTATTTTCTTTGCTTTTAATCATGTTTCACTAAAATGAAAATACAACAGCGCAAAAAAAATAAAAAATAATATTAACATAAATAATTACGAAATTAAATCCACCAGAATGCATTTCGTTGCATTGGCAAAAGATATCGGTTGGTTCATCTGTCGGTTAGGCACGTTTATATTTTTCAATACTTTTTTTTTCATTTTCAAAACTACATTTTTTGTTAAGGTGTCAGAACTTAACAATGACCAAAGACCACTTAAGAATGAGGTTTAAATGAGTATAAGGTAAGCGGCGAGACAACACTGATTATTGATAATGATGCTGCTGATTGGATAAATTTTGATTAAGAGGGGCTCAACAAGTATTTGTTTACCTTTGGATTAAAAACGACCTTGTTGTAGTCCGCTGAGAAACAGTCTACGGTAATGTGTTCCGCAAACGGCCAGTTCTAGGAAATAAACTTTGCTCATGGAAATTTCCTTCAGTTTTAGATAAGTCGAGAGATAGAGACAAAGAGAAAAAGAAACTATTGACAGTGGTTGTAACTAGACGAGTTTTTGTATGGTTTGGATTATTCGAAGTACTGTTCTCATCTTGAGTGTTATTCGCACAACGTTTCGGTTGATATACCTTCTTCGAGTGCAGTTTATCAAACTCGGAAATCTTTTTGCCGATCTCAGAATTCTGCAAGAACACGTAGCGTAATAAATGAAGTACTTGGTAAAATTCATTTGTAGAATTACGCTCTTCTAAAGGTTGAAGGTTCAATCCATTATGCGGGCAACACTCAAAAATACAATTGCAAATTAAGATTTCCAACGAGTCATTACTGGCGGAACGTAGGCATGCAATTCCCCTGGATTAAGTAAATGGTTCCGTTCGAAATTCCGTGCAGATTCAGAATTGCAAAGAAAGATCTCCAAATTGGACAGAAAGATCCCAAAATTAGAAAGATACACCTGGAAAAAGTCGGATGTTACATCGGCCGAAACGTTATGAGAATAACTTGCAAAATAAGAACAATATAAGAATAACTAAAATATTACGAATTACCCATCCATATATCCAAAATTCAGAAACATAAAATGAGTTTTTGTTGTGAATGTTTTACAGGGGCGGGGCAACAGATTGAAGTCGAGCACCTGTAATGACAATAACAAAAAAAAGTAGTGGATCACTTAACTAAGGCCGAAAAGGAGAAAGGGACACAACCCACTAGATTTTGAAGTTTATGATAATTAATATGTTATAGAATTTGATATTAATAAAATTTCGATTAGTTTGACTCCAGAATTGGAAGGTGATATTAAAAATGCGATTTTCATTAGTCAATTACGCTTACGTTTGAAATAGCATTTTGATCGCTACACTCACAGGCGACATGTTCTTTGAAAGAAATAAACATTGTACTTGGTGTTTTAGGAGCAACTGGCATATTAAAAAAAAAAACACTTAATAGATACATGGAAAGAATCACTGGAAGATCACGCTATAACAGAACAAGTAGATAACAGTCATAAAGGGAACAACGTTTATTCTTACAAGATACTTCGAATATACATTCAAATCAACGAACACAAGTGTTAGCTATAAGAGAGAACCCTTGACCTTTTGACATAACTGAAATAAAAATCTTTTGACATAACTGAAATAAAAAAAAAACCTTTTGACATAACTGAAATAAAAAAAACCTTTTGACATAACTGAAATAAAAAAAAACTTTTGACATAACTGAAATAAAAAATCTTTTGACATAACTGAAATAAAAAAAATCTTTTGACATAACTGAAATAAAAAAAAATCTTTTGACATAACTGAAATAAAAAAACCTTTTGACATAACTGAAATAAAAACCTTTTGACATAACTGAAATAAAAACCTTTTGGCATAACTGAAATAAAAAATCTTTTGACATAACTGAAATAAAAAAATCTTTTGACATAACTGAAATAAAAAAAACAAACTTTTGACATAACTGAAATAAAAACGACATTTAAAAGACGAATTTTTAGAGACGTTTATTTTCTTCTTTTTCACCTTCCTTTTTATATTTCCTTTTATTTCTTTCTTTCAATTATCCCCACTTCTATTTTTATCCCTTTCTCTTATTACATTTTCTTTTTCAGTTCTTCCTTTCCCCGTTCTTTCTATATTTTTCTTCTTCTATCTTTCTTTCAATCCTATTTCCTCCTTTGCCTTCTTCTTTCCTTCCAAATGTCTTTTAATTTTCGCGTCTCTTTTCTTTTCTCTTTTTCTTATATTTCTTTTTCCTTTCAATTATCTTTCTTTCCTTTCCCATCTTTTCTTCCTTTCTTTCCCTGTCCAACCGTATGTTTGTCTGCTGACGTCACAGTCTATTTCCGCGCTTTTGTCAGCCCGTGCACCTGTCAATATTTATATCATCGAACCCACCTATATTTGTACTGATATCCCCATCTGCTCCTTACTCTCCACGTTACACATACTATACTCCCCACCCATTTGTGTCTCCCCTCACATCAAAGAAACGTCTCTGCCCCCAAACTTCTACTTCCACTCCACAAAACATCGATGCTTAAACAGGAGGTTGGGATTTAGGGTCGATTGGAGACGTCGTCGAAATAGCGCGGGTCAAATCGAAGATTAGTAGTCAATATGATCTTTCTATGCTGGGCCCCGTTTCGTCTTTTAGTAATTTTTTGTTTGTTCATAGAATTTTCAGGTCTTCCATCTCTTGTATTTTTAATTGTAAAAGAATTTTAAATTCACCCCGCTATATATTATATATATATATATATATATATATATATATATATATATATATATATATATATATATATATATATATTATATATATATATATATATATATCCTAGCATGGACACCCGGCGTTACTCGTGGTTGAATGAGGATCAATAGATGTTCCACGCTTTCAATACGGTTATTGTCATCGAAATCAGTGAAATCCTTCCCTAGTCAATCAAATCGATTGCTTGGCTGTTCTAACCGGGAACCCACCGTGGTGAACCAGAGGGAGAGGGGAGAGAGGCTCACATGTCCCCCCCCCCTCCGCAGTGACTTAGTCCAAAATATTTTGTAGTCTACATGAGACTGTAGGGAAGCCAGTGTTGATTTTGTATAATTATTTTTAAATAATGGCTTGAATTTAAGTTAAAAAAGCGAAAGTCAAGTATCGCGGACTAATTGTGCTCTAAATAGAAACATTAATTTCAAACGCGCCCATGCCTTATCAAAGAACATACTATTGATTTTATATGCAAAACCCTCGGCCTGTGGTGCAATAAAACTTCTGAAATGCACTTGTAATGTAAAAAGTGTACACTTTGATCAAAAATCGAACTGTTTATTATTTATTAGATTTTTCAATTATCGATTTTCAAAACTTATTAAATATATAAAACCTATTTAAGAACATTCTCAGATACATAAGTACATTTATGTGAAATTTCTCTTTGTCTGTCTGTCTGTTTCACTTTTTCTCGGAAACTACTCTGTGGATTTGGTTGAAATTTTGAATGTACCTTTCTTATAAGGTGAAACGAGTAAGCATACTGATATTCGTTCGATGCAGTTAGAGATTAATAAGGATTAATATTTAATGAAAAATTTTAGCAGAAAGTTAACCATATTCATCCATCAATTTGACATAAAGCACTCATTACAAATCAACAATAAATTTTCCTATAAATAAATTTTGTTACAAGATAAAATGTATCCCTCTTCCCCCCCCCTCTCTCTCTCTCTCTCTCTCTTTTGTATATCAGAAGTTTTATTGCCCCACAGGCCTAAGGGCCTTGCATATAAAATCAATAGTATGTTCTTTGATAAGGCATTGGTGCGTTTGAAATTAATGTTTCTGTTTAAAGCACAATTGGACCACGATACTTGACTTTCGCTGTTTTAACTAAAGTTCAAGTATATATATATATATATATATATATATATATATATATATATATATATATATATATATATATAATTTTATGTAAATATTTTCAGTGTTTACTTTAATGATGCTAGATACGTAAGCAGAGCTACTCAGTACGTTTTAAAAATATATATGGCAATTAAGCTACACAGAATTTTCTGTTTTTCATCCTTGTGCAGATTCGTCAGGGTATTGATTTTTATTGGTATTTATTTGCTTAATGTGACACAAGGTCGTTTTTAATGTGAAGGAAACTAGCTCCCCAAAAAGGGGCACTCTGGAAGTAGGCAAAAATAAACATGTCTTTTGTATGGAAATGTTTCTCTTCCATTTACAAAAGACAAATTAACTTAAATGTAGCATCAGAACAGATACTACACCATGATACTTTTTCTATTGGTTTTTATTTGCTTCCCTACGAAAGCAAAATGTGACAAAGTCGTTTTTAATGTATGGGAACCAACTCTCCAAAAAAGACAAATTAACTTACGTGTCGAACAGATACTACACTGAGATCTTAGCCCAAAGACCAGATACTTTTTTCTATTTAAATTCGCCAGCCTATTGCATTGAATTGATGTTGCTTCGAATTTTTATATATTCCCGTGGTACTGGATTTTCCAGTCAGACAATCTGATTCTTAGTTACTCACACACTAAATTATCATAGACAATGAGCACGCGCACCTGCTTCTTCGTTGTTTAGCGGGGATTTTTCATTTCTTTGTCATCGTGAATAAATATTCAAACACAAAGCAAGTCATCTCCAATGACAAAAAATAAAAATAATCCTCGCTAAACCCCCCCCCAAAAAAAAAAATAAATAAATAAAAAACAAGAAACAGGTGCGCGCGATGATTGGCTAAAATAAGTGGGTGTGTGAGAAACTAAGAATCGGATCGGCTAACTCGCAGACTCGGTGCCGCAGGAATGTATAAAAATACGAAACAACATCTATTCAATGCAATAGCCGGACGAATCCTCACGCGATTAAACTCGGGACATTCTGTGTAGCTTATTTGACATAAATATTTTAAAAACTTACTATATATATATATATATATATATATATATATATATATATATATATTAATGAAAACAAAGGGATGTAGGGTTTACCTGATATACGCTGTGGTAAACTTCAAACTAACATAAATGACAGTATTTATATGCAGAAAATTTAATACCAACCGAATTAAAAATGCTCAATGCGCAATAGAGAGTAGAGCTTATTATAAGAGAAAGAAAATTAAAACTGTACAAAATTTATTGTTCGACTGAATACTACAAAAAACAATTTACAAAGTCCTTATTCCGCGCAGTTTCAAAGAATGCTATTCTTATTATTCTTCTCATTAGAGGACATAAAGAAATCAGCAAATTATATTTGTAGCAATGCTAGAATTTTCTAGTTAACGCACTAAGTGAAACCGCAATTTATTGTAGTTATACATTGCAAAAAAAAATAAATAAAAATATTGAAAAAAAAGTTGGATATTTAAAAAACTAATATAAAAACAAACAGCGCATAATATTTCAGCTCCAATGAAACTCCTCTCAAGTTGATCCAAAATGCAAAATAGTTCTTTAGATAGAGTGTATTCCAAAATAAGTCTAGCGTGACGATGCATATAATCTGATTGGAAAGTTTTCAAAAAAGCTGAAATATTGAAAATTGTTGTTTTTTTTTTGCTGACAGTGCAATAGTCCAAAGAGAAGTCTTCCCCTAGTAAAATGGGGCTTAATAGTAAAAAGAGAGAAATCCAATATGAGAATCTTCATCATCGGCTTACTTAGAAAAAGTGATTTCAAGCGGGAAAAATCAGTCCATTGATGAAGAAGATAATAATAATAATAATAATAATAATAATAATAATAATAAATGCAAAAAAAAATCTAGGAATATTATAGTCAATGGTCATGGGTAATAATAATAATAATAATAATAATAATAATAATAATAATAAATTAGTAATTATAGTAATAAATTTAGTAATAAGTATAAAATTTCTTTTAGTAATAATGATAAATATAAATATATATATATATACACACATATATATATATATATATATATATATATATTAAATAAAAACCCATAAAGATGTCAATAATAATAATAATAATAATATTTATAATAGCAGCAACAAAGATAGTGACACGAATGATTACGTCAATCATATACCGATATAGATAAAAGTAAATATACAGATTATATATATATTCTTTGTTTTTGTAGTGGTGGTAGGGGAGGTAGCAGTTTTAGCATCTGTTATAATTTGTATATGTGCATATAATTGTCCTCATATGTGTCTATGTATGTATGTATATATATACTAGCACCGTGTATATTTGTGTTTGTGTATATGCGTATTGGGGTGGAGAGGGCTCCCGTAAGCCGTGGTGAAGGCAACCTTTCTAGAAGCAAATATAAAAAAAACATAAAGCGGAAGACCAGTACCCGCATTAAGCTGGTCTGCAGTTTGATTTGTTGCTGGCTATCTTGCTCTTGCTTGTTGCTGGATCTCAACATTTTGAACCGTCGTACAAAGCTAAGACTCTGTAACATCATCTTTGTATAGATACTCCCTCAGGCATTTGGACTCATGAATTTTAAATGTCTGAGGGAGTGGCACTCGTCTGACAAGACGTTGCAATCATCATATATATATATATGAAGGTTTTTATTTTATTTATTTATTTCTGTTTCATATGTCTATGTAGATGTGTTTTGTACGTTATATATATATATATATATATATATATATATATATATATATACTTGTATGTTTATGGGTGTACTTATGTACGTATAAATGTGGGTAAGTACGTGTATGTATGCTATGTAAGTATGTGCATGTGTGTATATATATATATGTATATGCTTATATATGTATGTATATTTGTATATTTACTTTTATCAATATCGGTATATGATATCACATAATAATTCGTGTCACTATATTTGTTGCTGCTATTATAAATAGTATTATTATCGACATCTTTATTGTTTTTTATATAATATATAAATTTATTATTTTTTATCATTATTACTAAACAAATTTTATACTTATTACTAAATTTGTTACTATAATTACTAACTTATTATTATTATTATTATTATTATTATTATTATTATTATTATGTCTAGACAATTTCCGGTCAAAGTACTACTAGCTTTCACAGACTGATTTTTTTCCCCCGCTTGAAATCACTTTTTCTAAGTAAGCCGATGATGAAGGTTGTCATATTGGATTTCTATCTTTTTACTATTAGGTCCCATTTGACTAGGGACAGACTTCTCTTTGGACTACTGCACTGTCAGCAAAAAAAAAATAAATTTTCATTATTTCAGCTTTTTTTAAAACTTTCCAATCAGATTATATGCATTGTCACGCTGGACTTATTTTGGAATACACTCTATCTAAAGAACTATTTTGCATTTTGGATCAACTTGAGAGGAGTTTCATTCAAGCTGAAATATTATGCGCGGTTTGTTTTTATATTAGTTTTTCACATATCCAAAATTTTTTCAATTTTTTTCTTTTTTTTGGCAATTTATAACTACAATAAATTGCGGTTTCATTTAGTGTCTTAAGTAGAAAATTCTAGCATTGCTACAAATATAATTTGCTGATTTCTTTATGTCCTCTAATGAGAAGAATAATAAGAATAGTATTCTTTGAAACTCCACGGAGTAGGGACTTTGTAAATTGTTTTTTGTAGTATTCAGTCGAACAATAAATTTTTATTGTAAAGTTTAACTTACAGTTTTAATTTTCTTTCTCATTATATATATATATATATATATATATATATATATATATATATATATATATATATATATATATATATATAAGCATCTGGCATTGATTTGGAGGCAAGGTAATTATCTACACCAAGCTTTCATCTATAAATGAGACATTGCGGACGTTATGTTTTGAATAGCATTTGCGACATAGATTTACAACAGGTAAGAATATTTCTAAATGAAAAAAATATATGCAAATATATTCGGAAAAAATAAAATATTTTGTTATAATCAATGTCACAATTCTAGAAAATTATTGTCTTTCAAGATATGTCCTTGAAACTATATAAGACACCCTGTCCGTCGAACTATAATCTTAACTTAGTAAAACTAAAGTTTGAACTAGCATTTTCGTCATTGAACGCGCAAACTGAAAATGGACTCAGCCGTGTTTGTTTTTCCCCCTCTTTCATGATGATAGAAAATGTGTTAGGTTTGCTTTTTATTTCGTTTTATTGTGTGCGTGCTTTCCCGCCGTAAATCCATTTTGTTCTCTCTTGTAAATCCGGAAATCCCTTTAGCGATTTTAGTGGATGTTTCGCTAAATCCGTCTAATCCGTTTACAAGTTGAAATCGATAGGAAATCAATCGCCTCTGGTGCCCGTTCTGTCGTTTGTACTCGGATAATCTCCATTGTCAAGAGAGCGGGAATTACTCTAAAAGAGAAAAAAAATATATAGCCACAAAGACCGATCCTAACCTAACCAGCGTGACCTACACGAAAACAATTAAAACGGCAAAAGAAAAAAAAACAAACAAAAAACAAAAAAAACAAAACAAAAAAAACGACACTTATGTAGAATATGGACGATGCTTTTGTTTATTAAATTGTTCGGTGAAAGTACAGAATAGATTAAAACAGAAAACACCCCCTCCCTATATTAAGAATGGATTTCCAAATAATAACCTTATTATTTCAGCGCGGTCGGTATTCTGCATACTGAAAAAGGGGGGAAAAAAGAAAAGAAAACGCTACCGTGTTATCGTCTGCTGAGAAGCAGCACCAGATAGAATTCCACAGGCGCGTAGTTCTAGGAAGAAACGTCCATTATTTAGCAAATAAATTACGTCTGTAACATTACTAGACAGACCGACGAACAGAAACAAAGCGGGAAGAAAAAAAAAGGTACATAGGCAGAATACGGAGCATGCTGTTTTTTAAGACATGATTTTCAAGTTAAATTCATTTTTTACAGTGTCTTCCGTTTATTAAGTTGTTAGGAAAATGTACAGAATAGTTTTAAAAAGGCCTCTCTGTATAAAGAATGGGTTTCTAAATAATAACCTTATTATCTTAGCACGCTCCGTATTCTCCGTAAATACTAGAAAAAAAATGCCATCGACATTTTATTATAACAAAAACGGGGATTCTTAATATTTATTTTTACAAAGGAGTTACCGCTTATCAAGGTCCGAAGGCCACTCGAGGATAAGAGATAATAAGTGTTAGTTGGTCGGTGAAACAAAACTGTAATGATCGGTTATGGTGGGGGTTGAGTAGAGTTTAATTCTTTAAAAGGCGGCTCTTTAATTTGAAAGCTGTCATTTTGTAGTCAACCGGGAAGTAGACCCGCAGTATAGAGTTCTACAGGCGGGTAGTTCTAGGAAAAAACGTTCATTATTTAGCAATTAAATTACAACCAAAATTTTACGCGTTACAGACGAATCGACGGACAGAAACTCTTATTTAGATGCTTGGGGGCATCTAAAATTGGATAATAATAATAATAATAATAATAATAATAATAATAATAATAATAATAATAAACGCATCTAAATTAGATGCGCTCATTCAATCAAAATTTATTACTATGTACACACACACGCATATATAGCCTACACTGATGAACACATCACTACACTGATGAATGCGTAAGCATAAACACTAGTGTTTATAGGTATGAAAGAATAATTAATTAATTATGATTATCAAGTCGGTTTTAAGAATACTTAAGAATGGGAACTGTCTGGGAAATATAAATACCAAGCCAGTTATCTACGCTTTATACAACATTCACAACTACCGTTGTGGGACACTCTGGATTGTCTAATGCCTGCGCCTGAATCGAGCGTGTATTAGTTACTAGCCTGGGTACCCGGCGTTGCCCGAGTAGTTGGAGGTGTGTGTTGAGCCCCCCAAAAGTGGTAGAAGGCAGGAAGGCTCGAACCCGTATAGAGAAGAAGGAAAAGAACGTGAAAAAAACAAACGTGACGTCTTTGCTGTTGCTCCTATCCTGAAACCGGAAGTGACGAATGTTTAAATTAAGGCTAGTCAATCGAAAAGAGGGGATGACTTTCAAAAATATTGGCGACAAAAGCGACCCTTTCTGTCGAAAAGTGCCCAGTTGAGGGTGAAGGAATTAATGTTTTAAGCCAATATTTTTATATTTGTCGTCCGAAGGGTCAAGGTTCCAAACGATACCGATCTCGTGAAAATCCGTCGCCGCTGTCGAAAGTTATTGGCAGATACATACATACATACATACATACATACATCTAAACCGACAGGTGAGATTTATATTATAGCATAGCGGGAGTGCCCGGCGCGCCCGTGTGTTTGGAGGTGTAAAAGAAAAAAAAAGAAAAAAACAGAAAAAAAGTTTTGGTAGGTAGGTAGGCTCGAACCCGAAGCGTTGAGGCGAAGGTGGAAAAGTGTGAAAAAACCTGACATCTTACCGCTCGGCCACGAGGGGAGAGGAAGTGAAGAGCGTTTTAATTCAACAATTAAAAAGTTAAGTGACAAGTGCGTAAATTTAATGAGATCAAACATCATGCTATATGGGAATGAAATGCCGCCAGTTTTCCCAAGATGTTGGGAAAAACCAGCTTCCCATAAAAAGGAGAGTGTCCAACTGAATAGCAATTGTCTGATCTAAGGGGTTCCCCCGCATTGATCAAAGCTGATTGCTTTTCTGAACGTCCCCAGCATGAGTGTAAAGGAGATGTCTTTTCAATTGATTCAGTTTCGTTTATATACGGAAAAGCCAAACAAACACGCTGAGATTTAAAAAAAATCAAAATCACGAAAATTGCGTGTAAAAGTCGCCCAAATTAAAGAGACACACGATCTCGTTTCGTTAATCATAGATATTATAATCTAGGTAGCATATAAAACGTTCTAAGAAACAGTCATCCCCCCCAAATCCTTTGCTGAACATACACAAAAAACACACACACTAACACACATTTTGCCTTTTATATATATATAGATTAATTCCCTTCATTCTAGTGGCAATTGCTTAGTGGCCTGGAGGTAAAGGTAGAAAATCGAGTAAACGGTGGCGTCGTAGCTGGGTTCGAATCGACCGACTAGCAAGAATTGTACTTTTACATTGTAGGTATAAAAAAAAAACTTATATATATAAAGAATAAAAATGTATAAATACATTTGAAGCCAAAACTGCAACGCGAAATTTTTTATAAACTAAACGGGTGTTTATTTTTAAAATAAACACCCGTTTATTTTATTTAAAAAAATAGCGTTGCAGTTTTGGCTTCAAATGTATTTATACATGTTTTATTCTTCAAATTTCACTCAACGCTTCTAACGGATACACACATAAATAACTACCCATATATATATATATATATATATATATATATATATATATAGAGAGAGAGAGAGAGAGAGAGAGAGAGAGAAAGAGAGATTCTCTCGTCGATTTTGGCGTATGAGCTTCCGTCACAGCAACTAAGTTGCTCGGAAATCCACACAGATGATTTGTCTATAGTGGTGACGGATTTTTGTAGAACCAACCACACTTTCTGTTATTACTGCTGCCACAAAACAGAACATACAGCATACCGCGGGTTTTTACATGGGAGTTTTTTTTTTTCTTCTTCTAGATGCTGGTTAAAACGAAGACTGGGGGTGCATCTATCCCAGTGAATTGATACGCCTCCAGATACCAACCTGGAATTTTCTACGACTACATATATATATATATATATATATATATATATATACATATATATATGAACTTAAAAAGTATTTTTCAAAAACTGTTACAATAAATTGAAGCTTTTATAAATACAATTCTATAAAAATTAAAAACATTCTACGCAGATTAACCACATTTTCGACATTAACACATCACTTTTTTTTTACACAGTGATCACCACGGAAGCCACTCAGGGATAAGGGTTATTGCAAGTACATTACGTTAGTGTGGAGATTTGATGAAGTGTTTACTTAAGGGGGCGGTTCATTAGGAATTTGTTAACGTTGGACTTGAAGACATCCAAGTTGTAGTCTGGTGGGAAGCAGGCAGATGGAACAGAGTTCCACAGGCGTGCAGTTGTAAGAAAGAAGCTTTGTTCATGGAATCCACGTTTTGATTTAGGCACAGATAAAGAGTGGGGGAAATTTTTCACAGTGGATTCAGCTAGACGGATGTTTTTCGTGAAAGATTGGCGAGGGGGGGGACCAGAGATTGGAGTTCAGACGAGCACCTGCCATGGAAATAACGATAAAACAAGGAGAGGCTCGCAACGTCTCCTCTGTGGGAAAGAGGTTGCAGGGTAGAGAAAAGGGCCCCCCACTAAGCCACGAAGTCTATTTTGTACTCTGTCAAGGCAGGATAGGCTGTTTTTAGCAGCTCCTGCCCAGATATGGCACCAGTATTCCATCCTTGGACGTACTTCACTTCGAGACAATACGTTTTTATAGTCCCGAGGAGTTGTGGTGACGTCAATATATTAGTTGATCTGTGGAAACAGTGGGTAATATATATATATATATATATATATATATATATATATATATATATATATATATATATATCCATCCATAACACAAGGAAATACTCAATTGGTTTAATTTTAATACTTAATAATATATTTTTTAATACTTCTAATATAGGTAAAACACATCATATCAATTATTATTTCGCTATAAAATGTATATTTAAATATACATTCATTATTATTTTTATTTTGCGTATTTAAAGCAAATAAACAATGATTCGGGAAGGTTATATGGAGAAGGCAGATAGGTTTGATATTAAAAAGCGAATCTACAATGGAAGAAGTGATATTTCACTTCTTTCATTCGAGAACCAGCTGCGTCAGTGGCAAATTAACTTTTCTGCGTCGCCTGATGAGCGACTTTTGTTTTTTAGTAAACCAACTGCCCGAAACATTAGCATGTTCAGTGTAGCAACTATGTAATATTTGTCTATATAAATAAAAATAACGTATTTTGCTCTTTTTTATTGAGCATTCGTAATAACGTCGTGTTAATTCATGAATACCTTTAACTTGGTGTGTGTGTGTGTGTGTGTGTGTATATATATATATATATATAATGATTGCAACGTCTTGTCAGACGAGTGCCACTCCCTCAGACATTTAAAATCTATGAGCCCAAATGTCTGAGGGAGTATCTATACAAATATGATGTTACAGAGTCTTAGCTTTGTACGACAGCTAAGTCTCTCTCTCGGTTCAAAATGTTGAGATCCAGCAATAAGCAAGAGCAAGATAGCCAGCAACAAATTAAACTGCAGACCAGCTTAATGCGGGTACTGTTCTTCCGCTTTATGGTTTTTTAAATCAGAGATTTGCTTCTCCTAGAAAGGTTGCCTTCACCACGACTTACGGGAGCCCTCTCTACCCCAATACACACACACACACACAAATATACACGGTGCTAGTTGGCCGTTGACCCAGAAAAAGAGTTCATTCGCCCCTTTGGAAGGTCTTGTTTTTAATCCTTCAGGGAGACTAGCCGCCCTCCTCACCAAACAAGTCCTCACCAAACAAGTCTATATTGGTTTTATAATGATACAAAATCTGCAGGTCATGTCATATGCTACTGGTACCATGTAACCCAGTACTACCTGCCTCATGGACGGGTCACCGGCGACTAATTTATATATATATATATATATATATATATATATATATAAAAGTGAACGTGTCTGTGTGTCTGTGTACATTTCCCTACGCAATAACTGTCAATTTTTAGTCTACAGACTCGAAATTTGATATACAGGGTACTGAGATTTGGAAAAAATCGATGTGATCGGTTTTTGGCTAGAAATTTGGCGATTAAGGGGTTAAAGCTCAACGATTTGACCTTTGAGAACTCTACCAAACTCCTCCCACAATTTTGGGTCTACGCACTTGAAATTTTAAATATAGTTTCCTTGGACATGGATCTAACTTAATAACTTTATTTGAGCCCAAAACAATAAATTTTAAGGGGTCATAATAGGGGTCAAAGTTTAAAAAAAATTGACCTCTGCGGTCTCTTCCAAATTACTCAGACAATTTCTGGTCCAAATATTTGAAATTTTACATAAAAGGTATTCAGAGATAGGGCAAGCTTTTTCATCAGTTTGGGTCGAAATTTTTAGTTACCAATATATAAATTATGTATGTATGTCTGTTTGCATGTCTGCCTTAAACTTTCAATAGAGGTGACGGATTTTTCCAAGATCAGTATCATTTTAAAGTTCGATCTTTCATACGACAAATATCGAAAAATTGGCTAAAAACATTAATATCTTCCTCTTCAACTAGGCACTTTTCTACAGAGGACGTCACTTTTTTCGCCGATATTTTTTAAAGTTATCCTCTCCTTTAGATTGTCTAGCCTTAAGTTAAAAAAATGTCACTTCCAGTTTGGCGGTGGTCGTAACAGCATAAACGTTAGGTTTTACCCCGTACTATTCCTCCTTTGCGGTACGGGTTCGAGCCAGCCTTCCTACTACCACTTTTTTTTTTTTTTTTGCTCAACATACACATCCAAACACCCGAGCAACGCCGGACTGAAATGCTAATATATATATATATATATATATATATATATATATATATATATATATATATATATATATATATATATACATACAGGGTGACCCCCAAAGAACAAAAGCTAAATGGAGGCCATCTAGAACATATGTTGTAGAACGGAAAAAAAAGGCCAAAGACCCTTGTGTTTTGATGTGATGTTTTGAATATAATAAACTAGTTATGACCAAATGTTCATTTCATTCGAAAAAAACACTAAGAAACGAGGCCTAATTAGAGTTGGGGCCCGTTTTTTTTTTGTTACCCTGTATAAGCGGAGAATTCCGACGTTGCGTGAGATTGAATGAGGATATGTTATGGTTTCGATTCTAGCTGATGACACTCAAGTAATATTTTTTTGTGACTTTTGAAGTGTATACAGCATATTGGGTACAATATAAGAATCAATGGACTATTGGCTTTATAATGATACAAAATCTGCACGAATTAAAATATATTCAAACATATTTTACAACCCGGTCATCCCGAGGAGGACCTATCTTGTATTGGGCACAATATAATAATCAACTCTGAATTGATTCTATAATAATAAATATGAACTGTACACCTTAAACTAATATATTTAAGGGTATTTTACGACCGGACAACATCCGGCGCTCTTCTACTATGTATATGTATATATATGAAACGCAGGAAATTCTGTATAACTTAATTGCCATATATAGTTTTCAAACTGTATACATATGTAGGATATAAAATTAGTATTATATAACGGCAATCCAAGAAAGAATTTCAGATTATATAATACTAAAGCACTAGACTTGGTCTCATCATTACTTATCTTTATTCTTTTGATCATCTGCACTTCAAATCCCGACTTAACTTTTAAACACTTTCCGTTTTCAACGTCCTTGACCCTATCTCATTAAAAACGCAAAGGAAAATTTAATCCATCCTATTTTTTATTCAAACTAATGTTCTAGATTCACATGAGAGCGTCACATATGACCAACGCTTCGTGTGGATTAAACTTACTTGCCCACACCCTTTCCCGTGGTATGTAAGCATCTACTAGATCGAAACCCTAATTCGATTGGCTGACAGCCACTGTGACGCATTAATATAGACTAAAAGTGCTAACTCGCATTAAATGCGGATGTTAAGATGTTCCCTGTTATTAATCTATAAAATGTTTCGACTGTAAATGATTACAAATCCCAAATGGATTTATTGTCATGTGATTGTCACACTGCGAAGAGTGAAGGTCATTTAAGAACTTGTTCTTATGTAAAAATGCACAATGCAGCTTGCTAAGTTGAGGGTAGATGCATGATACAAACGACAGAGCGGCAATGGGAAAACATTTAGTAAAGAGGGGAAACTACCAAGAAATTAGCTAATCAAATAAAAATAATGACATCTTTAAAAATAAGAGTTCATGCTGGTAAAGTAAATCGCTTGATGTTACCGTAATAATGTCCACAAAAGACAATAAACATGCTGAGCAATCAATTTTTATACCCATAAATGTACGGATTATGTTTGTGTGTTACCTGCTGTCCATGCTCTCCTCACTTGTACCGATCCAAGATAGCTGTTCGACTCTGTCAGCGCAGCAACAAAGAATTTGCATCCCAAGCTAAATAAGAAACCACAAACCCAAGTTTTAAACAAATATTCATTAATTGGAGGTTGCAGGTGTTACTCGCTCTCTTCATTATGGATGGGAGACTTGTAAGATATGATATTTTGTCCGACGAGATAAGATCAAGCCTTACACGTGCACTAGATCTATGCCTTTAACTAAGATCCACAAAATACCCGAAAATAAAAAGTAACAAAGCTTATTGGTCAATTTGTTTTATTTCGATTTTGACGTCTTATCAGTGATTTTACCCACTAAAAACTAAATCGAAGTCCGATACATGTCCACATACCTTATATATTAAATTTCTGTAGACCAAATATTCAGAGAAGAGTTTGGTGGAGACTTTTCGCACACTCATAGCGACAAGGTCACTTTATATATATATATATATATATATATATATATATATATATATATATATATAGAGAGAGAGAGAGAGAGAGAGAGAGAGAGAGAGATGCTGTTTGTTTTTGCGATACGTTTTGAATGAATTCAATTATTTACGAAAGTGCATTTTTACCTAAATGCGAGTTGGGAATAATTTTCCCTTTAACCAATTTGGTACCCCATATGGGGAGCCGCATATATATTGTTTTTAAAATATAATCATCCACTGACACGTGTTTCGTCGTCTACGACTCATCAGAGTGGCTGAAAATCGGGACCCCACAGTAAGGAGCCTAACCCCTCACCGCTCATCCATCTCGCACGACTGTTTGGATATATCGCGATTAACTTAGATGTTGTTTGTTTTTGCTTCTGTGATGCGTTTTAAATTAATTCCATTATTTACGAAAGTGCATTTTTTACCTAAATGCGAGTTGGGAATAATTTTTCCTTTAACCAGTTTGGTACCCCCATATTGGAAGCGGCATATTTATTGTTTTTTTAAAATTATATATAAATTATATATATATATATATATATATATATATATATATATATATATATATATATTTGTGTGTGCTAGGTTTTCATCTTAAATTCTATGTAATCATACAGAATGTGGAAATTATGCATGAATTCAGAGTAATAGTAGATTAAATCCTATCAACTAAAAAGAAACCATAATAATGATTAAGTAATTAATTAACGCTTGTTTTCCAAGGAATATATTAATTAGTTAATCTTCATATAGTCGCTTGCATATCCATGACTGGATATTATAAAGAATTTGTTTTAATCATCTTTTTAATAGAAATAGTAGGCTTTTAATATCAATGTCAGAGCGACAAAACAACTCAACTTTATAGGTATCCTAGCAGTTCAACCCATCTTTGCGCGGGCCCTATGTACTGTTCATATATATATATATATATTATATATATATATATATATATATATATTTAAAGCTGACTCATGTCTAGTTAACTTACATCTAAAATCTCAAGTGTCTAGACTCAACATTTGCGGAGGAGTTTAGTAGAGTCTGCAAAGGTTAACTCTTTCAACTTTGACCTCTTGGCAGCCAAATTTTCGCCCAAAACTGATTAAAAAGCTTGCGTTTATGTAAAATTTCAAATGTTTAAACCCAAAATTGGTTGAATAGTTTACTAGAGACCGCAAAGGTAAAATTTTTTGAACTTTGACCCGTTAGCTGCCAAATTTTCGACAAAAACCGATTAAAAAGCCTATCCTATGTATGAATACACTTTATGTAAAATTTCAAATCTTCAGAACAAAAATTGGCTTTAGTAATTTGGTAGAGACCGCAGAGGTTAATTTTTTAAAAACTTTAACCCCAATTTTGACCCCTTAACATTTATTGTTTTCGGCTCAAATCAAATAAAAAAAGTTTGATCCATGTCCAAGTAACCTGCCTCTAAAATTTCAAGTGTTTAGACGCAAAATTGGCGGAGGAGTTTGGTAGTTTTCAAAGGTCAAATCGTTGAAGTTTGACTCTTGAGAGTCAAATTTTTGGCTGAAAAGCGATTAAAAAGATGTTCCAAAATCTCAATTACCGTTATGTCAAATCTCGAGTCTGAGTAGTTTGGTAGGGAAATGTAAACACACAGACACACACACCGACAGACTATTTCACTTTTATAGATATACTAGCATGGGTGTCCGGCGTTGCCCGGGTGTTTGGATGTGTATACTGATCAAAAAAACAAAAACAAAAAAACGGTCAATTTTCTAAAGCTTTGACCCCTATTATGACCCCTTAAAATTTATTGTTTTGGGCTCAAATAAAGTTATTAAGTTAGATCCATGTCCAAGGAACCTATATCTAATATTTCAAGTGGTTAGATCCAAAATTATCGGAGGGGTTTGGTAGAGTTCTCAAAGGTTAAATCGCTGAACTTTGACACCTTAACAGCCAAATATTTTGCCGAAAACCGATCACATCGATTTTCCCAAATCTCAATACCCTGTATATCAAATTTCGAGTCTGTAGACTAAAAATTGACAGAGTTATTGCGTAAGGAAATGTACACAGACAGACACACAGACAGATACACAGACACGTTCACTTTTATAGATAGATAGATTTGTTTAACAAAAATATATACGTATACATAAATATATATGGAAACAATTTTGTGTTTACTATAAACTTTTTACGCAAATATTATGCAAGTATAAATCATGTAGAATATCTGCATGAATATAATTACACATAATAGTTAACTAAAGATGATTATCCCATTAAAAAACCGAAACGACTAATAGGGAATCAATTAAAATGAATGTTTAAAAGAATATGCAAATTAGCTAGATCGTTTGCTATTGAATGCAATTCCACAACCAAAATATAAGAAAATTGTATTTTTTATGAATATCGATACACACAAAAGAAAACCAAATTTATAGGAGTATAGATAGATACTGGGCTGAGAAGAAAGTTCTTGTGGAATTTATAATTTTGATATCAAATGATGTATTTTCAAATAAGTTTTCGTTATAATACTTTTACTTTATACATCATTTCAAAGAACGTTTTTCACTCTATCAAATCATTGTAATTACAACCGTTTTAAACAATTATGTCATTTTTTAACGTTTAATACTAGATAAAAAAAAGCAAATCGCACAATTTTCTTATTTAAATTCAAGCTAGGCCGAAATGCTGTTGAAACAGTCGGCTATATCATTGAAACGTTTGGGCCAGAAGTTACTACTGAACGTACAGCACATTGGTGGTTTAAGAAATTTCATGGCGGCGACGAGAATCTTGAAGATGATGAACGTAGTGATCGGCCATCGAATGTTGACAACGATCATTTAAGAGCGTTAGTCAAAACAAATCCACGCACAGCTGTTTGAGAACTTGGTTTTGAATTAGACGTAGCATATACGACGATTTCCGACAACGGGAGAGATGGAAAAGACAAAAAACTTGATAAATGGGCGTCTCACAAATTAAACGACAACCAACAGAAACGTCGTTATGAAGTGTCATCTTCCCTTCTTTTACACAACAAGAACGACCCGTTTCTCGACCGGGCTGTGACATGATGAAAAGTGTGTTCTTTACGACAACTGGCGACGCACAGCTCTGTAGTTAGATGCCGACGAATCTCCACGACACATCTCGAAGCCAGAGTTGCACCCAAAGAAGGTCATGCGGACTGCTTTGTGGTCTGCGACCGATTTCATCCACTACAGTTTTCTGAATGCAGTCGAAACCATTACATTGGAGAAGCACTGTAAACAAATGGATGAAATGCGTCAGAAACTTCGACAACATCACCCAGCATTACTTAACAGAAAAGGCCCAATTCTCCTGCACAATATCCGACCGTACGTAGCTAATCCGACTCTGCAAAATTTGGACGATTTGGGCTATGAAACTCTGCATAATCCGCCATACTCTTAGACCTCTCACTTACCAACTACTACCTTTTAAAGCATATTAACAACTTTCTGCGTGAGAAATGCTTAGAAAACCTAAGCTATATCAAAAACGCCTTCAGCGACTTCATCATCACCAGAACGTAAGATCTTTACATTACTGGCATAAATCAACTTGTTTTGCGTTAGCAAAGTGTGTTGATTCTGGTGGTACTTATTTCGATCAATTACTTTTTGTTTGAGCCGAGAAAGTTAAAAATGACAAAAACTTTCTTGCCAACCTGATAGTTTTACATATATAAGTCCGTTAGGAACCCAAAATTTTGTTCATTTTCAATTAAATACCGCACCCAATTATCCAAAATAAACGGAATCTTTTATATGTATTGTTACCCACATGCAACTGTTTAGTTCTTACACGAGTATTTAGTGTAGCTAGGCCCAGCAAGCCTATCCCCGCCGAAAATCGAAACTCCAACGCCAGGTTAGGTCAAAATTAGATTAGTTATCATGCACCGGTCTCCAGGCAAACTGGTTGCTGTTGATAAAAATTGTAACGTTTTATGTATATTTCTCGTTTCGTTTACATTCTACATTACTGTTGACACAAGAGAATAGTTTGTTGAATTGCGTTACTTTATACGACGTGAAACACTAGTTTCGCTTAGGTTACTTCTCTATTCATAATTAGGGAAAATGCGTTTATGTTTGGAGTCGGACATACGGACTAACTTAATATAGAACATTAATATTACGTGTAAGGTTAATCATAAATTTACATTACATATATTAAGAACAGAGATAGAATAAAAGAGTAAGGCAGAAAGACAGTGTGTGTGAAAGAAAGAGAGAGAAGACTATGTGAGAATAAAGGAGAATGAGAGAAAGAAAGAGAGAGAATGAAAGAGAATGAAAAAGTGATATAGTGAGAGAAATAATGAAAGGCAGAAAGAGAGAAGAGGGAGAAAAGGAATGGAGTGAGAGAAAAGAAGGGAGGAAGAGGAAAAAAGGAGAAAATAAGAGAGAAACGCGATGAAAAAAGAAAAAGAGACAGAGGAAGAAAAATAGAGAAACAATAAAAAGAAAGAAAGAACAAGAAAGAAAAAGAGGGAGAGAAGGGGAACGAAAGAAAGAAAGAGAGAGAGAGAGAAAGAAAAAGAGAGGCTGTTAATTATTTCAAGATTGATAGAATTGGACTTAAACTAATAGACGTTACAATGAAATCCTTTCGGCTTGTCAAAGAACCATTTAGAGTTTCGAAACAAAATTTGTTGCAGTCTTTGACTCGGTTGGGCGGGATGGGTGTTAAGGGTGAATTGAGAATCATGACGAAAATTATCTAGATTTTAAAGAAAAAATCGATTTGGCGTCCTTTATTGTCATCCGTTCGTTCCGAGTTTTTATTTTCGACCATATTTGGTTTTTAGATGCAGCCTTGCATATCTAGCAGAGACATTTTCTGTCCATTTGTCACACTATAGTTTGAATTAGAATATTCATTACGAAACGTGCAGATTGAATGGACGCATCTGGTTTTATATACGTCTCAGTTCAACTTTACAACCTGCGTCCAAGTAACAGATTTTGTAAATTCGTCAAAGCATTCCCATAAGAGGATTTGTCCATACGTCGGTCTGTCACGCTTAAATGTAAAACAGCTTTACTAGATGCATCCTAGCCTCGCCATAAAAGAATATGCACCTCGGTCCGTCACGCTCAAGTTCAAAGCATTTTCATCGCTAAACGCATGGATTGAATGGACGCATCTTAATAACTGTGCGTTTGTTACTGTCCTTGGACATTTCTCCTGATTTTGCCAAAAACAAATTCTTGTCACGTTTCCTTTTGTTAAAAATAAAAATAATTAGAAGCCGAGAGAAATACTGAGAGAGAGAGAGAGAGAGAGAGAGAGAGAGAGAGAGAGAGAGAGAGAGAGAGAGAGAGAGAGAGAAAGAGAGAGGAATAAAGAAGCAGAGGGACGAAGAGGCAAAGAGACAGAGAGATAGGTCAAAGAGGGGGAAACGAAAAATAAATAAAAGTAGAAAAAACAAAAAAAAATAATAATAAAAGGCTGATTATAAAATGGAAAAAAAGAAGAAGAGAAAGACGAATAAAAGAATATTAAGAAAAAAAGAAAGAGGAGAAGAAGAAGGAAACAAATATAAGTAGAAGTTGGGTGGAATAGAAGAAAAGGAAGAAAGAAAACAAAAAGAAGAAAAGTAAAAGAATGACCAGAATTAAAAGAAAAAGAAAGTGAAGAAATACAAGGAAAAAGAAAAGAACTAAGGTAATAAGCTGAGGGAAAAGAAAGAGGGACAGACGAAAAATACTGGGAAGAAAAAAAATAAGAATAAAAATGAAAAGAAAAAGAAGATTCGCTGGAATTTTGGAACATTGTATAGAGAATTGGCAGTAAGAGATCGAAAAAAACGGTTAATAAATTTCATGGAAAAGTTTAGGTGCATTCATAATTCAAATCCATGATTCGCAATTAAAAAAAAGAAAAGAAAGTTAACTTTATTTGTGCGCAGTTTCTTATCAAGATGATTAGAGATATGTGCAAATGCTATTTTAAAGTGTGACATGCTATTTTTAAAATTAAGTGTGACGGACTGCCGAATCGATATACTTATATAAATGGTTGGACGCATCTAAAGTAAGATACGTCCATTCAATTTTCCGTTGCGAAAGGTAAAAGTTTTATTTCAAGCTGAAGCGTGACTGAGCGACAAATTGTTATTTTAAACTGAAATATGACAGGCGAAAATAAAATCACGTTTTTAAAACCAATGCAGACGTATTGCTTGAACTTAACCCGCACGTTAGGTATACGTCTAGGTACATTGCACTTATAGTTTTTAGCATTTTAAAATTTGTAAAATGAAATATCTATTCTAACAAGCCGAGCATGCGGGGATCCCCTCTACGGGTGAAAAATTTACTTTCACCATAACTAATGTTTGTGCAAAATTAAAAAAAAAATCCAAGCCGTGGTTACTGAGAAAAGTGCGAAAAAGTGAACGGGTGAACGATTTGTGGTCAATTTTTCCCCTATAATGCTATTATCCTGGAAAATCCGTTCTGGCAATTAAAAAAACTTTTACTATGACTAATGTTTCTGTAAAATTAAAAAAAAAATCCATGCTATGGTTATTGAGAAAAGTGCGAAAAGACGAAGAGACGAACGAAAGTGAATTGCTAGATCCAATCCCTTCTGTGCCGGGGGACTAACAATGACTCGACATTTATCAAAGTAAAAAAAAATGCATGGGTTATCTTTTTGAATTATGACAAGATTGAAACTAAAGAATGGAATAAAACAAAATTTGATTACATATCAGGACAGTTTATATTAAGTATTTGTTCCCATTGAATATTGTGGAGTACAAGAAATCATTCTTGTGGTAATGTGTTCCAAAGATAAAGACTTTTTGAAAAAAAAAATGTAAAATCTTTTTTTACAAGGATGTCACTACTTATAAAATCCTGAAGGTTACTCGAGGATAAGTGTTAATGAGTGCAAGGTGGTCAGTGATATAGCAGCTTAGTGATCAGTAGTAGCGGTAGTTGGGTAGAATTTAATTATTTAAGAAGACCGATCAATAAGAACTTGCAGGCTTGAAAACCACCATGTTGTAGTCAGCTGGAAAGCAAACTCGTGGTACAGAGTTCCACACGCGGAAAGTTCTAAGAAAGAAACTTCGTTCATAAAATGTGCGTTTGGATTGAGGCACAGGAAATTGTTGACAGTGGTTGTTGTTAGACGGGTTTTTGTTGTGAAGGTTTTGCGGGGGGGTGTCCATAGATTGACGCTCAGTTGAGCGTTTCCCATGAAAATAACATTCAATACGTATATACGTAAACCCCGAAACGAATTTCTTCTTCTTTAACATCTCTAAAAAGGATATTACATCAGTTGCTATGTTATCAAGCTCAAAAGTATGAAACCAGTGAATATTCAATATGGCAGAAGGCGCCATCTTAGATTTGACCATTTCTCATTTTTATATCTCGGCCTTTTTATGTTTTCTACTGCGATCTTTTGTAGAACAGCACTCAATAGAAAATATTCCTGCCGCCGGAAAACATACAAACAATAAGTTGCTTAATAAGGTTTATATTTTACTCGAGAGGTGAAATCTGTCCAGGCCGTTGACTATTTGCATAAAATAAATCGCAAAACTAATTTCTCTATTTTAGCATATACCTACAAAAACATTCATTGAAGATGTAATATTTTTAATATATATAAATACAACAGTAGACGCATGTGTCTGTCTGTGTGTAAATATTTAACCGATAAGCTCTCAAACTACTGGTCACATAACATTGAAATTAACAGGAAAGAGCAATCATACACCAAGGATGGGTTATAACGAGTAAAATCGTTGCCTGGATAGATGCCTACAGACATATAAGCAAACTGAAGTGACAACTGTTCATTTAAACTTGCCGATATATTTATTTTTCCGCGCATGCCCAAATTCAATTCATTTCTTTAAGTCGTATAATATTGAATCTTTCTTACATCTCTCTCTAGATAGCTACATGTTTTGATTATTATTGTTTAAATTCTAGCTTATTGCACTTGAGTCATTAAAATACTTTTGAAATTAGTACTATATATTAGGTATAATATAATATTGCATAGAGAATTGGCTCTTCTATATTAAATAAGACGTCTGCCCTAATTAATATATACTTAGGCGTAGTTTACGATCCCCATTTTAACAAAATAAAAGTCTTTATAAATACATGTTGGCCATTTACACGCTTTCTGCTTCTTTTCATCGTTGATTTTTCGTCTAGTGGTTGCTGTAAAAATACGTGTCTTTATGTAAAGAAAGATGACACAATAAGGCGCTTGCTGAGAGTTTTCTTCAAGGTTTTATTTGAAGAGAATTAACTGGAAAGAAAGAGACTAATGATAATGATTTACTTTTTAACTGAAATGAATGACACACACGGACAGACATCGATGTAACATTCGCCTTAGATTCGAAACTTTTCTGCATTATTGGCGGTGTCTCATTCGCACGGCTTCCACGGAGAGACTGATTTTTGAAAAAAAGAACATTGTTTTGTCAGCTGGCAAAACCTAACGTCATTCATCATTGTTCGACTTTCACCTTTGTTTTCTCTACTGTTTGATCTGCTTCCTCCAGCATCAACCACGTCGCTTATCTCTGGAAACAATTTTCAGACCTGGATTATTATCATGCACCCAGTGTGATCCTCTTCAAAATTTACACTAGTTAACTTAATCGCCATTACGCAGGGTCCTATATATGCAACAGACAAAATACAGCAATAAAGTGTAAAGACCAAAATTTGTTGCAATTTTTTTGGGAGGTATGGGTTATTTATCCAGAGTTCAGCTCCACTAATATCGTTAAGTGAAGAAAAATATTTTTCAACCAGGAGTGTTTGTGAAGTTTTATTATAACATTGGGTAGGTGTGACCATTCCAATAACGTTACAATAACGTCTCATATAACTCAACCATAAATAACACGCAAGAACGTTCCGTGCTAAGTGGATTGTGATTAGGATAGTTTTAATTTTGCTGACTTTGACTATTTAAATCATAACAGTCGTGTAAAAATTGAAAAAGATAGTGCCATTTTCTCCGGATTTAACATCGATTCTTTGTAGCCTCCGTTTCGTATTTCTGTTTCAATTAAATCGATGGTTAATTACATGAATGATTCTACAACCGTTTTCTCTTAAAAATCAACCTTTGTTCGTTATGGATTGGTTGTTTGGTTGTTTTTGTTTTACGGCTTATCAACCCTTTTCAGGTTATTTAATGCCGAATCCAAAGATTTTGAAGAAAACATGTTTAATAGAATATATTTGTTGTTTTCCAATCGGTTTCTATTTAACCCATAGTTGGGGCTTTAACAGGTACTACCACTCCGGGTCAGAGTGGACCTGAGAGCAATGGCAATTATAGAGTGGCTCCATACTCCTCAAGGCCCGCAAGCTGGAGCCTCACCACTGGATATAGTTTAAGGTCATATCCAGGACCTTGTTCGTTATGGAAGACCCTAATGACACATACAATTCCACGTTTCTCTAACTCTTCGGGACAGTAACTCAGTATAATACTATTAAAGCAACAGTGACATACCCTAAAGTCCAACTCTTTCTCGATGTAACAAAAGCGGTGGAAACACGTGGTAGTGTCACAGCTAATTGACTAACAGGGTTTGGGTAGAAAATCCAGAAAGAGTCGGCATTTGGAGCCGTCGTCCTCTGGTCGTCTATGAGCTTTTAGATAAATATTAAGCAAGTTAACATTTATACTGATGACACCTCCCTTTATTCTAATATTAATTCTCGTCCATCTTCCTCGAATCAGTTAAAATATTCAGCTGATCTAGAAGTTGACCTGGATTATAGATTGGGGTAAGAAACTGCTTGTTTCGTTTAATCCTGTTAGGACTCGCTTCCTGTCTTTCAATCATAGACGTATCCCTATTCGTCTTGAGATTTTTATGAATAGCGTAATTCTCAACCCTGAACCCTCAGTGGTCTTTCTTTCTTATATTACATCCATTAGTCCTCTACTTCCGGTAAAATAGGTTATATCTTTCTAAACACTTTCTTCCACCAGAAACTATTCTTTATCGTACTAATCCCCTATCAGCTCATGTATAGAATACATATGTGAACTGGTAAATCTTTGCCCCATTTGAGAGTTCTTGATAAGGTGCAGAAATGTACCTGTAAACTAATTGATCTTAACATTTCTTCTCTGCAACTTCGCTCAGATACATAATGTAATGTAATGTATTTTAAGTGTACTGTCTTCTATAAATACTAGAATGACATGTGTTTTTTCAGAATTGTCTTATTTATTCCCTGCTTCCGTTGTTCGACTCGCTAGTCTAGTGGTCTCTATCGATTTGCTGTTTTGATAGCTTATTCTAACATAACTAGTAGTTTCTTTCCAAAAAATGCAACGTTATGGAACCATTTTTCTGCTCACTGATTGTCCAGCCTACAACATTTGTCTTTTCAAGACTAAGGTTAATAGGCATTTCCCCTCTTTGTGATAATTATCTTTCGTTCTTGTTAGCTGCTTACGTCAAGTAACTTCGAGCTTTGTCTCGATTTCAATTTAAAAAAAAATCTCAGGTGTAGAATCGTCAATCAATGAAAGGAAAATGACAACGTTTCTTCTGCGTTATTCCCTTTTATTTTCGAGATCGAACATTTGCACGCAACAGCTGAGTCTTGCTGCAAGTTAACAAACAGCTGCGACTTACGAGAAGATCATCATGAAGACCAGGCGATTTTCATGATTTTTATTCTAGAAGTCCAATTCATAACGACATTAACTTTTTGGAGGTTTTACGACGAGGTAAATAGTCACATATATGATTCTGACCAGGCTCAGCGTTGCTTAACTTCGGTGACCTAACGAGAACCGGTGTGTCAATGTGATTATGGCGTATATTTTCAAGTTTCAGGAGAGATGGAAAACAATTATAGATTAGGCAATTCGTAAGAATAACAGTCTGATTTTCATAAAGTAATGGATGCAATAGTATAATTTGACAAAGATAGTTTTCAGGGGAGATGGTCAATTATAGATTAATTGAGTGATGCGTATACATAAAAGTCGGATTTACAGAAATGTTTTGCTCTATTGGTTGTTATTAAAATGGAAGAGTGACTGATTCACTGTTGCCTGAGGTATATGATCTTGCATTCTGTGAAGTTATAGGAGGTCCATTCTCCCAGAATTTACCTTCTCGCCATTTGAGAAGGAATTAGATTATTGTTAATCACCCGAGTGGCCCTTATCGGGTAATGCTGAGGGAAGTCAAAGCATTTTTGCAAGGAAGCCTGCTCCCCCCCTAGAGCACTAGTTTTCAAACCACACTTTTCCAGCCTTGTATCACATTTCCCCGTGACGGCGAGGGAAAATAAATATCGAATCTTCAGGACAGATTGAAAAACACCATCCGTAAAAATACGAGTCTGGTTCTCATAAATAATCAAAGCTACCCAAGAACGCTATGCCCTTCGAACCGAACTCAGTCAAAAAAAAAAAAAAAAAAAAAAAAAAAACTGACAATATAAAAAAAAAAACTTTACCTTTGAAGCTAGACAAATAAGAAATGTTATAGCAAGATGGTACAATCGAAAGAATCATTATTCTTAAAGATAGGACCCATCGCACCTCTTCCGAGTCGCTTCAGCTCCTACCCCCACCCGAGGGAATTCACACAATCATGCTTGGCCTGAATTGCTATGCAAATCAGTTAAGATTCTCATGCCGATAAACGCAAGATTCAAAATCAACTAAAAGAAAAAAAAAAAAGAAAAAAAGAAAAGCAAAAAAAAATTAAGATTACGAAATTACTACGAAATAAAAAAGCAAAACATAAAAGTCCCCCGCCTCCGATTTCTCGGACGTCGACTAAATCAACTAAAAGAATTGTTTAGGAAAAGCTTATTTGGCGATTCTCAACCCCGAATCTACTTTCATACCAGTCTCCATCTCCCCGTTACCCGTTTCGATTAACAAAGCCAATTATTTTTATCGTTTTATTCGCGCGCAATTTCGTCCCCGCCCATCACGCCTTTGCCTTTTTACGTCTCTCCATAAAAACGACTGCGCAGTCGCAAACCTTCACAGGCAGACAGACAACAGCCATTCTGTGTCTTGCAAGACATTAGAACCGATATATAGTTAAACCACCATGACCTACTACACTTCAACCACACATACATAAATACAGAAAGATATTTGAGATTTATATTTTAATAAACCATCCGGTTCACTATTTGATTTTGGTGTTTTTGTTTTTTTTTAAATTATTATTAAATATCTTATACTTTCTCCTTTATCTAACCCCTTCTCTCCTATATTACTTATCTGCTTCTCCATAAAGACCAACTGTAACATAAAGTTGAGTTTAATTTGGCGTTTAGGCAGTACGTCCATTATTCAGTACAAAAAGGATACTACTAGCTCTTTGAGGTTTGATAATAGTCACTGATTGGACCAATGAACGATGTTGCTAAATGATCATAATTTAACAAAATATTATACACCGTTACTCAGTTTTTTAAAATTGTATAGATTATATAGAAAGTAAAAGACTATGTAGTAAAAAAAGAAAGAATATTAAAAAGGAAAAGAACAAAGATACTTAATGGAAAGGGAAATTACAAATGAGGGAAAGAAATATAGAAATTGTCCCAGACAAGGCATGGAGCCACTTGATATAAGGAGCTAATAAGAACGAAATACGATTATCACAAGACAGGAAATGACTTTTTGCCTTAATCTTGAAAAGACCAAAATTATATGTGGAAAGAATATAGTCAGCAGGAAGAGAGTTCCACAAGTCTTGCCACAATAACAGGAAGTTGTATTAGAACAAGGTATCAGAACAACGAATTGAAGGAGACCACTAGATCAACGTTAAATGAGCTTGAACATGTGGAGAAGAGAATAAATCTGACAATTTTGATAAGCACATGTCATAATAGTATTTATAGAAAAGACTGAGACTAATAATATTACGTCTATGTGAGAAAGGTTGCATAGGGGAAGAAAAGCTAGACCAATTACAGGTATGTTGCTGAACCCCTGAAATAGAACAGGGGGGAAAATAATGAGAAACGCGAATAAAAATGTTGAAGGACAGAAAAATAAGTTGAAGAAAGAATAAACCGGAGAAAAAGGAGAATGAAAACAAAGATGAAAAATAGAAAGAAGGGTAGGCTCTCTCTTTCTCCCCCCCTCTCTCTCTCTCTCTCTTCACTGATTTATTATATTGTATCCAATATATATAATAATGATTTCAAAAGTTAAAAGAAAATGACTTCCGTGTCATCAGCTTGAATCGAAACAAACAGCGTTCCAGCCATAATCGTTATTTAGCGCTCCAACCTTTGTCATTACTAGACCTATGACAACAGCATATTCTTTTCATTGTTTTAACTCTCTAGTATATATCCGACACAGTTAGACACAATTAATCAATCGAGGATCACATCACTCTACATAAAAAAACATAAGATATAAATGGATATATACCTGAGAATCAAAACAAGGAAAAGAATATTCTGTTGTCATAGTCGGAGTCATTACCGAAGAAAAACGGCTTTAAACTAGAAATATATTTGCACGTATGTTCAGAAGTCAATCGATTTACTATTTTTTTTCAATATCGGCTGCTTAACTGCTATTTTAACAGGCTAAAAGATAAATCGAAAATGTTCCCGAGGACAAATACCTAGTTTAAAGTCTGTAGGCAAAATATTCAGAGAGGAGCTCGGTAAAAACGTTTCACACACGCACACTAGGGCATTGTATATATATATATATATATATATATATATATATATATATATATAGTGCCCTGGTCTGCGTGTGTGAAACGTTTTTCACTCCAAACAAGGCACACTGACACTTTAAAGTAGAGAGCTACTATCTGGAACATAAGTTGCAGGGACATCGTGAAGGGAGATGAGCAGCAAGATGTTTGTTTACATTCAACTACATTTTGCATATCAGTACAGTTGGGAAAGCAGAATCCTGGAAGGGAGTTCCAAAGTCTAACAGTTTCTTTCCCAGAACTGCTAGAGTAGAAGGCTTTCTTGCACCTAGGGTTCTCTAATATGTAGGGGTGGGATTCACTTGCTTGTCGGGTTTGTCAGATATATTTAGGTTGAGGGGATACAAGTTCTTGTAGTTCGTCAAAGCATTCACCATTAAAATACTTTTAGCAAAAGCAAAGGGATGCAACATTTCGTCGATGGGACAGAGGTTGAAGCTTAGGTGACAGTTTGGGACCTATCAGGTTGGCTACTCTCTTTTGAACCCTATCCAGGAGGGAAAGACTAGTAGCAGATGCACCAGCCCAAATGTGACAACAATACTCCATACATGGGCAAATGGTGGCCTTATAGAGGTACATGATACTTTCAGGCGTAGGTAGGTTTCTAGCACAGTAGAGAGAGGCCACCTTCTTCGCAGTGGTCTTAGCAATGCCCTCAATGTATGTTCCAACTCATATCAAATATAAAAACATGGCCGTGTGATAGAACGTTTAATCCTAAATTCTACGCAACTATGCACAATGTAGAAACCATGCATAAAAAGAATTAATTGTAATAGTTAAATGAAACCAACTATCTAATGGGAAATCACAAAAAAATAATTATTAATTAATGAATGCTTGTTTTTCCAAGGAATATGTAGACTCTAGAATCCTGGTTTCGAATGTAACTAGATTCAGCGAAACTGAAGAGTCATAAATGATGAAACATGTCTGTGGATAATTACATCATCTTTTCTCACAGACTATTAGGCAGATTTGGGTTAAATTTTGTATTGATATTTGTTATCATAAAGTGCAGCGAATTAAGTATCATGGTATCCGTTTGACGCACGGTTATGGATTAATTGGGATTAGTTATCACAATCCCACATTTATTCTCATTTTCTCACGACAACAACTGGGAAGATCTGGCTGAAATTTTGTATAGGCATTTATCATGTTAAGGTGCAGCGAACTGAGTACTATGGTCCCCGTTAGATCTAGAGAAAGATTAACAGCGAATACTATTTAATGAAAAAATCAGTACAATTTAATCATATTGAACTATCAATTTGACATAAAATATTAATTCTAAGTCAACGGCCTATAACTTTCCCGTTTTTCATACAAGAGAGAAGAAGAGGTGAGGGAATATATATGCAAAGATAAAAAGGAGGAAATCATTGAACACAAGAATGAAAGACAGAAATAACCAAGGGAAAGAAAGAATAGTTTGAAATCGAAAGACGAGGAAATTTACAAACAAACAAAAAAGAAGCAGAAAAAAACCCCGATAAAAATAACAAACAAGGAGGAACAAGGAAAGAATAAAAAAAAATACAACAAACTACAAAAAAGTGTGCGTGGGTGAAAACATGAGAATAGTGTTGGGCAACTAACACTTTTTCGGCCATTATTTTTGGGCTTTGTTTAATTAGTAGTGAACAGACAAAAAATGAAATGAAGATCTAAAAAAATGTTCAATTAAAAAAAAAAAACAATGACAAAAATAAGAGTTGAAAAAGAAAAAGTGCTACCTGTGAAAAAAAGAAAAGAAAAAAGATAAATAAAAAATGCAAATAATTTCAAATCAATTAAGGAACTGATCGAATTCATCCGGATCGACTTAAATAGCATCTATTTTTACCAGCACATCAACGAGTTTGCTCGACCTGTTGGTTGCGGAGAAGGGAGGGCGGAAAATATCGGCCGTGTTTGCCCATGGGGCCTTTTTTTTATAATTTTTTTTAAGGGAGATGTCTTTGATGTTCGAGCATGAAAAATGAATGACCATTCGGCCCCATCCATACCTGTTTTCATCAGCTAAAATGATTTTTGCTTTGCTATGCTTTATTTATTTCGTATTACCTTCGGTGACACGTTTTTGATTGAGAACCTCTGAAAGCAAACAGTTGTAAAAGCGGAGAGTAAATGCGGCCGATACAAAAAGGTAACAGAATAAAAAGCCTCGCTCCATACAATGAAAAGACATTTTCAATTATTTTAGACAACGAGTCGAAACCAACCGCATATATCCATTGTTCCCCCACTTTATTTCGAAAAAAAATCAGTGCATGCCCTTCCGAAAAGAGTACGTACGCCACGAAGTCTTTATAATAACACAACCGTTACACAAGCACCAAGTTTTAAAAAAATATCAAAGCCCACGAACACTTAACAATTGTGTTGTCTCGATATACTCCAGACTAACCTGACAAACAGCAACATTTCACCCCTTCATTGTTGAGGTCCCTAGATGTCCGAAAGGCTTTTACTCTAATACTTTCTTACCTGAGACTGCTAGACTTTAAAATTCCCTTCCTGGTTCCTGCTTCCCTGACTGTACTAACCTTGCAGAAGTTTATAATGTGAACAGACATCTCCCTGCTCAACTCCCCACAGGTCTCTGTTAGACACGATCCTAAATAAGAGCCCCTTATGTTCCATGTGGCAATATGTCTTGTTTAGGATAAAAAGTATTAAACAAAAAACATCTAATTCCCCACTGCTCATGTGTTTTGAATTTCGATGGATGCTCTAATAAGGAATGCTTGCACGTTTTTATAATAAAGCATAGGTTACAGTTAAAGCTGCTTTCAGAACCGCCAGCAACCACTGTAAAAGAGTAATAAAAAATGCAAGAGAACTATATGCGCAATCCGTTAAGTTCAAAGTAGCTGAGCAGCGACTTGGTTCCCACCAGTTCTGGCAAATAGCAAATAGGATCTTGAACAGAAACGTGCGCTCTATCCCAACTATTATCAATGGACCAGAGGTCATCTCGACAGCATCCGACAAGGCCAAATTATTTGCCAAAAACTTTGCGGCAAATTCTACCATGTGTGACGAAGGCCATCAACTCCCCATATTCCCTCCTATAACAGACAACACGCTATGCAACATACAAATATCTGTGCGTGAGGTGGCCAAGCTAATCAAGAACCTTGACTCCAGTAAAGAAACTGGTCCCGACGGTATTCCAATTATAGCGTTAAAAAAATTACAACCAGAACTTGCCCCCATACTTTCCAAACTGTTTAAGCGTTGCCTTAAGGAGAAGTGCTTTCCAACACCTTGGAAAACCTCATCAGTATGCCCTGTATTTAAGAATTCAGGTGATAAGTCATCTCCCTCTCAGTACAGACCAATAAGTCTCCTGTGTGTCATGAGTAAGTTGCTGGAATCCACAATAAATAGAGAAGTAGTCAACCACCTCAGCAGAAATAACCTTCTTAGCGACACGCAATATGGTTTCCGCTCTGCTAGATCTACAGCAGATGTGCTAACGGTTATATCTCATAGGATTAGCGAATCTCTCGAAAAAGGCTTCCTTTCTAGGGCAATTGCTCCCGACATATCAAAGGCCTTCGATAAGGTTTGGCATAAAGGCCTACTATACAAGATTTCCAGCTACGGTATAACTGGAAATGTTTTCTCTATCATTAAGTCATTTCTCTCAGATAGGCTCATAAGAGTAGTTGTTGATGGGCAGAAATCAAAGGCCCACAGTATTAATGCTGGAGTCCCTCAGGGGTTCATACTGGGCCCAACTCTCTTCCTGATTTACATCAATGATCTCCCAAAACACATACTTAAATCATTCGTTGACATCTATGCTGATGACACGACCATCTATGGCAACACATCAAAGGCCGTAAATGATGATGTTCTCTCTGATTCTCCCTCCGCTGATCTTGAGCGCGTGTTACAGTGGGGGAAGAGGTGGCTCCTATCTTTACATCATCAACGCTGATCCCCATCTGGCACCAATTGAAATTGATGGCTCTCGTCTAGGGGAAGTCCCACGTTTGGATAAGCTTCTGGGCTTGACCTTTATTCCTAACCTGAAATGGAACACGTACATAAAGTTTATTGCCAAGGTCGCGGGGAAAATGGTGGTATCCTTCTACAGCTCCAGAACATATCTCACTGCTGATGCAATTCTCTATCTATATAAAAGCGAAGTACGTCCAAGGATGGAGTACTGCTGCCACATCTGGGTAGGAGCTGCTAAAAACAGCCTATCCTGCCTTGACAGAGTACAAAATAGGCTTCGTTGCTTAGTGGGGTATGCCCTTTTCTCTTTCTTGCAATCTCTCTCCCACAGGAGAGACGTCGCGAGCCTGTCTTTGTTTTATCGTTACTTCCATGGCAAGTGCTCGTCTGAGCCCTAATCCCTGCCCCCTCTCTTCGCCAATCATTCACGAAAAACACCCGTCTAGCTGAAACCTATGTAAAAATTTTCCCTCACTCTTTATCTGTGCCAAAACCAAAACGTAGATTCCATGAACAAAGCTTCTTTCTTAGAAGTGCATGCCTGTGAAACTGTTCCGCTTGCCTGTTTCCCACCTGACTACAACCTGGATGTCTTCAAGTCCAACATAAACAAATGCCTGATGAACAGCCCCCTTAAGTAAGACACTTTATCAAATCTCAACACTAGCGTACTGTACACGCAATAACCCTCATCCTCGAATGGCTTCGGGGCCTTGATAAGTGGTGACCACCTTGTAATATATATATATTATATTGAAAAAAAAATGAAAAAAATCGTTATACATTTTGTATATTAAGCGTAGTTTATTTTTAATCAGTTTATATGCGTGTCACATTGTTACAGTTGTAACGCCCCCAGTTTTTAATGGTACAGTTCTGCTTTCGGTTTCCCTTCTAGCAGATGGCACCCAAAACCTTTTTTACTTTTGGAATCACGACTCTGTAATAATATATACTACATTTGGACAAATTAAAGTATAGTTAAGCGTATTTTACGACCGAGCAAAGCCGCCCCCGTCTGCTAGTCATAAGTTTTAAACCAAATTTTTCTCTTTTATTATGAAGCTTATAGAGCAGTCAATGAAAAAAAAAAAAAAAACTAAAATAGAAACCACATTAAGCCCAAGAAATATAACGACAAGGTAGCAAATAATTGATATAAATTTTCTAGTTGATAGAAAAGAAAATCAGTTGTCTGCCTCTATTTTTCGGTCTTTTCGTTTTGTAAAACTTCCTCAAGTTTTATTACTTGTGTATACCATACACGAACTTTAACTGGTCTGTCTACCCGTTGGAACTCATTTTGTCTCACGGAAGATGCGTTAAATTTGATTACGACTATTATCCATTTCGGCTTAATGATTTGTTCTAAAATCAAGCTGGATAACGAAAATAAATTCATCACTATGACCAATTTGCGACACTGGCTATGTATTATACATTATTCAATCTAAAATAAAAAATACAAATTTTAATTTTTTATAAAAGTAACCGAACTTTTGTAAACATCTGTCTTGTTTACATTCGCCTGACTTGGCTAACTAGTGATATATTCGACAAAAATTCTGTACAACGATATTATGCTAAATCGGATACAGAAGGTGTTGTTTTTCTTTTACCAGACCGATCTTGATGACTATTAGAAAAGTTGTTCACACCATTATAATTATATTAGTTATTCATTCAAATGTAGCTGCAGTTTTTATTACGTTAGAAGGGCCTCGCAAATATTAAACAGAGTCAAACAACACGTGCCCAGAAAAAAAAAATAACCAGGACAAATGTTTATCATCGGATGTTCTGAACAATGCATACGGGTCTTCCATCGCAGAACACCTAATAAATAGTCGAGCTTGTGTCTCCGATTTGAGTATTATCTTATTCTTCAAACTAAGTAAGTCGCACTCTCCGTTTCACCTTAAGATTTCAGAAACTATTTATATGATGTGTTTGCGATATTCTATAGGCAAACAAGAAATCTTTTCAGACTTAATTTAGTTTTTATTTAAGTGTTTTTCTCTTTCACTCGTTGTAAGTCTCACAGCATAAGTATTGTTGTCCTTTTAACCTTTACATTGATTTAGCTCTGTTGAACGAGTTTCAAAATCGATTATCTATCCATATCATTGGTTTATTTTCATCCATCATTCTTAGTTCAAATAAATATGATCTGTTCGTCACAATAAAGAATCTATTACTACAAATATATTATTTATTTATATAAACATTATTCGCTACATGTGCATACATGTTTTGCCTTCGAGCTGGATTTTACACTTAAATTAGATTTTAAATAGAAATCATTTTATATAAAATCCGGCTGTTATTTTCCACAGAAAAAGTGGATGAAACACCATTCTCTTTTTCCACCCCTTTTGCTTTTCAAATAACGGAACACTTTCGTATGAAAATAAATGCTATATACAATCTGGTTTCCTTGTAAAGATTCGGCCTGATGACTATGCATTTCGAAAGAAATCTCAACAAAAATATGTATGCACATATGTAGCCAATAGTGTTTTAATAAAAGAATAGAAAATATACTGCAATAAAGCACCACTTGTTATTGAGCACTTTTTGATTAACACCGGATTTTCATTAGGCTTATATCTAAGAAACCGAACCAATACAATCCTTGTATTTTATTTTAGAGGCGGCGAACTTAAAAGTGACAGCACTATTTTCTTTAATTGCAGATTTGGCTACTATCGACTATTTGGAATTAAGTTCTGTTTAAAAATTCATCACAAGGTTTCCGCAAGATGGAGCCACATTCCACACAATGCGATATAATGCGATTTAGCGAGAGAAATATTTGATAAACAAATAATTTCACGAAATGGACTTGTCAACTGTCCACTTCGTTCGTA
The DNA here is from genome assembly GCF_053919585.1 of Euprymna scolopes. Taxonomy (NCBI): domain Eukaryota; kingdom Metazoa; phylum Mollusca; class Cephalopoda; order Sepiida; family Sepiolidae; genus Euprymna; species Euprymna scolopes. The sequence continues at coordinate 59,282,886 of NC_136483.1, forward strand.
CGATTTAATCCTATTAGATTATTTTCTTTGCGGATATGTAAAGTCTCATATCTATGCTGACGAATCAGACACAACGTACCATAGTGCATAAAACTAATAGTAACAACAAATCAGGCTAAACCACTATATGGTTTGCTTTCGATTCGAGCTGATAGTACCGAAGCATTTTTTTTAACGTTTAAAACCACTTATATTAAGTACAATATGATAATCAAAAGAGTATTGGCTTTAGAATAATGATGAGAAATCTGCATCAATTAAAATATCATATTTAAGCGTATTTTACAACCTGACCACGCCGAGAGACACTGCTATATATTGGGTACAATATAATAATCAATAGATAGGCTTTATAATAAGAAATGTGAAATCGGCATAAATTAAAATATGATGTTTAAGCGTATTTTACGATCAGGCAACAACGCACGATCTACTAGTATGTATTAGTGTAGCATTACATTTTGATTTTATTCTATCCAAATAGTGCTCCATGCTACAAAGTCCTTATTAGTTGAACTAATAGATATATAGGTTGACATTCCAAATCACATACGCTTCAATATAGTAATTCTTTGTACAAATAACTTGATAAATTAGGTTTGTGGAGGTAACAAAACAAAACCCAAACTTGTCACTCTAAGTCGAATAACACACACACACACACACACACACACACACACACATATATGTATATATATATATATATATATATATATATATATATATATATATGTGTGTGTGTGTGTGTGTGTGTGTGTGAGAGAGAGAGAGAGAGAGACAGTGCGTGTCTGCGTGTATGTCGTAGAGAAAGTGACGATACGTTAATGTCCTTCATTTCCGGCCCGCTTTTTAATTGTTGTCGGTCAGTTTGACAGGGTGCCTTGAGATAGTGTTTGAAAGCCACTTGTGTCTCACACTTTGTCCCTCGCAGACCAGTAATCATCTGAAGCCTCGCGGGTATGGAGACGTTAGGGTGGACAACATTCGTGGGCGAGTCGAAATTGCCTGAGAGGTGAGAGTCAAGACACATACGCTCTCGATTCTTCTCAGCTAATAAAGAATTTAATAAAACTGCAAAAAGGAACTAACCATAAATATCAACAGTACATTGACAATCAATGTTCCCTCAAACCCAACAGCTTATTTAAAGCCACCTCGAAGACATGCGAATAATTTATTATGTCTGACATATGGTTTTATTAATAAACTAGCAAAATAAACATAGGAAGTAGAACTGCCAACTATCAACTATATAGTTCAACTACATGTTTTGCTTTGATGCTTGGCTAAGCTAGCTGTAGAGCTGTCGTACAGCGAAACAGATTGGCTGTGGATGACGATATAAACCCCCATCTTAGGTTAAGTATTTTCATTAAATTATATCCTCTGTTGTTTAATTAGCTTAATACAAATCTCCTTGTTAGTAAATAAATAAATAGAGGATTTTAAAAGTGTCGGTCAATATTTTTAAAAGACATGGATATATAATTTACAAGCGTCGATACGATGGCTTTGAAAGTAAAACTGCCAGCTATCGATTAGATAGTTGTAAGTTGGGATGGATCATAGTCTAGTCGCACCGACGAGTTGTAATATAGCAAAACACTCTCTGCAAAAGCGAAACATATCAACTGGAATTTTGAAATTTCAGATTACAGATTGTATAATACTGTAAAGTTAAAGCCCACATTAGTATTAATATTTATAAGAACATTAAAAAAAAAAGATAAAGAAGCTCAATACATCAGAGAGAGCAATATTATAAACGAAAATTTGGAATTAAAATCAATAAATTAAAAAGTTTATGATAAATTTGGTATTCGACACGGAATACAAAAAAAAAATTTGTATTCCATGTCGAATAATAAATTTGTCGTAATTTTTAAAATATACTGAATTTAATTAATATATATTTTTGGCTTGGTGCAAAAATGTTTTTTCACGTTCAAATTATATATATATAAATATATATATATATATATATATATATATATATATATATACATATAAGACCCCCAGAAACACACGGTACCAAGCGCTATATATATATATATATATATTTATATATATATATATATATTTATATATATATATATATATTTATATATATATATATATTTATATATATATATATATATATATTTATATATATATATATATATATATATATATATATATATATATATATATATATTTATATATATATATATATATATATATATATATATATATATATATATATATTTATATATATATATTTACCATTAGCATATAAGCGACGCTCTTTGTGTAAACAAATCGAGCGGAGGTATTTCGGACGATATCAAAACATCGTTAAACTCACTACTCTTTCAAGCAGCCGCCAATAGCGTAATGGTTAGAAGCCTTGACTGCCGTATAAACGGTCGGGTTTCAATCCTGGCTTGAGGTAGTTGCCTGTCTAGCCGCACTGATGAGCTGTGAAACAGCGAAACAGTACTGCATGTGGATGACTATATTTATATATATATATATATGTATTCATATGTATCTAGGAACACACACACACATATATATATATACATAGGATAACTCCTATACTACTTACTAGATCATAATACATTTTTGAATAGATATGCTAAGCGTAAGGTATCTAAATGTAGGCTGTATTTAGTTTAATTAACAGAAAGCGGATAGAAAACGGGCAAAAGTACTAAAATTGCAGACATCTTCGATTTTCATGAATTGTTAATATGTACAAAATCGTTCTATATTTCAGTGTTATTTTAGTATTTTTATATGTGTGTATGGAACACAACGTCTTTATGAAAATCAAAATATTAAAACTAAAACTACTGTCAAAAATTTTCCTCACTCTTTATCTGTGCCAAAACCAAAACGTAGATTCCATGAACAAAGCTTCTTTCTTAGAAGTGCACGCCTTTTCTCTTCCCTGCAACCTCTCTCCCACAGAAGAGACGTTGCGAGCCTATGTTTTTTTTATCGTTTTTACCATGGCAGGTGCTTGTCTGAGCTCCAATCTCTCGTCCCCGTTATCTTTCACGATAAACTAGCTGAAACCACTGTCACTCTTTATCTGTGCCTAAATCAAAACGTAGATTCCATGAGCAAAGCTTCTTTCTTTGAACTGCACGCCCGTGGAACTCTCTACCGCTTGTCTGTTTTCCTCCTGACTTCAACATGAATGTCTTCAAGTCCAACATAAACAAATTCCTGAAAAACAGCCCCCTCTAAGTAATGACACTTTATCAAATCTCCAATACTAATGAATACTGCAACACTATCCCATTGATTTCTGTACAATAAATAAACCTTATCCCCGAGTTGCTTCTGGGCCTTGATAAGTGGTGACCTCCATGTAAAAAAAGAGATTAATAAAAGAATAAACCCTTAAGTTTAGACTTTTAAAGCATTTTATAGGATGTTATGGGTAAAATAGGAAACGAAAATAACCTTGCGTTTGGAAATTTAATATTTTAGATCTGCTTTAAATGTGATTCACATAAAAACAAAATAACTGAATTAGTATTTCGTCTTGCCATTTTTAAATGGTAGGAAAATAATGTAAAACATTCTCTTGAAAAAAAATCATCTAATTGATCTTTGATCAAATTGGAGTAAGAATTTTAGAGATGAGTTTTAAATATCATGATGTTTTAATTCTAATATTTTTAAAGGAGCCTAAAAAGTAGTGTAAACTATTCTGCCCGGTGACAAAAATTTTGCCTTTTCTGAATAGATAATGTTATATATGTGGTGGTGGAGGGTAGAAACGTAGATTGTGAACTCAACGTTCAGGTTTCGATCCCCGCTTGATTTAGGGCTTAACTGTTAGGTTCGCAGCAATTTTTTAATAATTCAATTCATTATTTTCGACTAATCAATTATTTAATTAATTCCTCCCTACACACGTGTTATTATTTCTAGATTTAACAAATAAATTGTTTATAACATCATCTGTTTACAGTTTTCGCGTAAGCTAACATTATGCGATTATAGTACTGAAGCTAAATTTAAGATTCGCAGTAATTTTATATAATTCTATTTCAAATTGCCAGTATTAGTATCCATTAGTATAACTTCAATATTGTCATTTAATTATATTAACCAACATGCTAGTTTTTTTTCCAGAAACTTAAGTTTTCCAGTCTCCAAACTGGCTGTGTTTACATTTAATGATTGCAGCCACTGTAAAAAAAACTTTATTTATGAATCAGTTTTAAACTACCAGCGCCCTCTTCATTAATCAAATATTCAACAATTATTTTGTCAATTGATATGTTTTATTTAAAAAAAAAACTTTTCAAATCTAGGAGTTTTTATATATGCCAAACGTTACAACGGTTTATTCATATTTACGATGCTTAAACTTCCAGTTCATATATATATATATATATATATATATATATATATATATATATATATATATTATATGTATATATACACTAGCATTTCAGCCCGGCGTTGCCCGGGTGTTTTTAGGTGTGTGGTGAGCAAAAAAAAAAGTGGTAGTAGGAAGGCAGGCTCCAACCCGTATTGCGAAGGAGGAAAAAAAACGGGAAAAACGTGGCGTCTTTGCTGTTACGACCACCGCCAAACCGGAAATTACGTAGGTTTAAATTAAAGCTATACAATCGAGAAGAGGGGTGACTTTCGAAAATATCGGCGAAAAAATCGACCCCTCCCTGTAGAAAAGTGCTCATTTGAGGATAAAGAAATTAATGTTTTTAGCTAATTTTTCGGTATTTGTCGTCTGAAGGGTCAGTTAAAAAACGATACTGTGAGAATGCGTCGCCTCTATTGAAAGTTTAAGGCAGACATGAAAACAGACATACATACATACATTTATATATTGGTAACTAAAAATTTTCGACCCAGACCGATTAAAAAGCTTGCCCTATCTCTGAATATCCTTTATGTAAACTTTCAAATGTTTAGTGTATTTATTTGCTTCCCCACCAAAGCAAATTAGGTACAAGACCGGTTTTAATGTGGGGTAAAAACAAGCTCCCCTAAAAGTAGGCAAAAAGGGGTCACTCTCGTTACCAAAAATAATAATTGTCCCAGTATAGAGGGTTTCCCCTCCATTGACTGGTACAAATTATCTTAAGTGCAGCATCTGCAGAACAGACCAAGAACAACAGAAAAAAGGTAAGCCTCTTCAAATGTTTAGACCATAAATTGTCTGAGTAATTTGGTAGAGACAACAGAGGTCAATTTTTTAAAAACTTTGACCGCTATTATGACCCCGTAACCTTTATTGTTTTGGGCTCAAATCAAGTTATTAAGTTAGATCCATGTCCAAGGAAGCTATGACTAAAAGTTCAATTGTTTATACCCAAAATTAGCAGAGGAGTTTGGTAGAGCTCTCAAAGGTCAAATCGTTGAACTTTTACCCCTTAACAGCCAAATTTCTGGCCGAAAACGGATTACAAAGATTTTCCCAAATATTCATACCTTGTATATCAAATTTCGAGTCTGCAGACTGAAAATTGACAGAGAGATTATGTACATAGACAGACGCACACACATACAGACAGACACTTTCATATATATATATATATATACTAGCAAAAATACCCGTTGTTGACTGGGTTCAAAAACAGCCTACAGAAAATGGATTCTGATTTATGAAAGTATGTTAGGTTATGAAAAGGAAGGGTTGTAAAGAGATAGCTTCGAATTTGGGGGTATCAAAACCAAAGCAAAATATGATGAAAGTAAAAATAAAATAGATACACCCCATAATTTATTATACCACACCTGTTCACACTAAAACACTTATCACAATATTATGTGGATCTATATTAAAAAAAAACCTTGTTATACTTTGTGACATATTTCCATTCTATGGAGGTCAGGTGCGAACGAACACTCCATAATTTTATTATATCATATTTCTTCAAACTGGAACATAATTATCAAAGTATACTTACGCAGATAGATATAAAAAGTCTTTATTAAAGTGTGTGCCTATTTCCATTCTATGGAGGCCAGGCGCAAACGCAGACACCAAAATTTTATCATGCCATCCCTATTTAAGTAAAAACATACGTATCAAAGTATTATGTACATCTATATCAAAAACACTTGTAAACGTTTGTTTTTAATTTTTAAATTTTTCATTTCCATACTTTGTGGACCAGGATCGTACGCAGATCCCACAATTTTAATGAATCATTATTATGCCAGATCAAACATACCCATTCCTGTGTCTCGATACATCTTCTGTCATTATATATGATCAGTTTTCTATAATAGTAAACCATATAGAAGCCTATTCGTGACCAGACACACACACACACACACACACACACACACACACACACACACACACACACACACAGACGTTCAGCTTTATATTATAGATATACAGAGAGAGAATGTGTGAGAGAGAGATATTGTGTTGGTAAAATATGTTTTTCAATTATATTTAACTCTTTGTGTATACTAATCTTTTTGTGTTTAGAAGTTCACTGTATGTTAAATATAATAACAATATATATATGTATGTGTGAGTGTGGTTAGGTGTCTTGACTGTCGTACAGGCGGCCGGGTTTCAATCCTGTAATGCTCCTCATTTTGAGTTGAGCATATTGAGAAGTGATACACGAATTACTATTGGCTTATAAAGCGATGCTCTTTGTGTAAACAAATCGAGCTTAGGTATTTCGGACGATGTCAAAACATCGTTAATACACGACTCCCACAGCAGCTGACGATTAGCGTAATGGTTAGGAACCTTGACTGTCATACAGGCGGTCCAGTTTCAATCCTGGCCTGAGGTAGTTGCCTGTCTAGCCGCACTGACGAAAATTTGGCTGCTAAGAGGTCAAAGTCAAAAGAGTTGACCTTTGCAGACTCTATCAAACTCCTCCGCCAATTCTGGGTCCAAACACTTAGATGTAGGATACCTGGACATGAGTGAAACTTTTTAATATATATATACATGTGCACATAAAGTTATGAACAGTACATAGGGTCTGAGCAAAGCCGGCGTAACTGCTAGTATATATATATATATATATATATATATATATATATATATATATATATATATATAAGATTGTTGATTTATTGATTTTTTTATTAGCGATTCTGTGGTATTTCTTACCGCTCCCTGAGCGCTTTTTGAGAGAAGTTACCTATCCCTTTTTTATATTCTAGTCATCCTCATTTGGGGCATATTATTTGTTATTATTAATTTTTTCTATTTATCAAACATTTGAATATTTTTTATACAAATATCTCTTACACATAAAAAATATTTAATAGGTATTCGAATAAAAAATATTCAAATGTTTAGTAAATATAATTATATATATATATATATATATATATATATATACATACATACATACATAGGTCTACTACAGTTGTTCACGGTCTACCTACTGGAATTTTAATAGGGTCGACCCGTTTGGCAACCGTTTATAATCAGTTCTAAAAACCTTCTCAGCTGCCACCTTTTCCGTACCCCATTTCACACTCTGCTCATTCCTTGCCCCCCCCCTCCTCATCCCATCCCTGCTTTGTTTTCCTCCGGAAACTTTTCTACCAAATTGTTGCATTCAATAAGTTGGTCTGCGTGTTTATGTTTCAGTCTGGCGTACGTTGAAAAATCTCTCATTCAAAGTTGATGGAATCTTCAAGAGGATTTGCAATTTATTAACTTGGAAGTTCGTTTGGGACTCTGCCAGCAATCGCCGGTCAGCCGTCCGGCCTGTCGGGAGGGGTTGTGAACGGCGGACGTAAAATAAAAACGAAAAATGAAAACCAGAAACGCTGGTCAACTGATTCAATGCACTGACCCGTCTTAAAACATAAAACCTGTTTAGGTTTTAACATCTACTCATGACCCTATTCTATTTTGTTTTAGTTCCCTGAGCCGACAAAATAACAATCTGGTTCGCTTTGCGTTATGACTTGACATTTTTATTTAGTATATAAATCGATAGACGGTTTTGTTAAACAATCAAGAAATATGAAAATTATTTTTAATAGAACATTTTAAAAAAATATAAATTTTTTTTAATTTCCTCAAATTTAGGATTTCTTCACAATTTCGTGATGATGAATATATGAGAAACGTTGCTGATAAAGAGGGAAGAATTGCTGTTTTCTCGGTCAGATTCTCAGCATAGATCTTACGGTATCACTGGTAGAATACTTAACATAATTAAATCCTTTTTAGATAAGAGAAAAACCCAGGTTGTCCTCGACGGTCGTACATCTAAATAATATGATATAAATGCGGGAGTGCCCCAGGGATCTATCCTTGGTCCTCTGCTGTTCCTGATATTCATAAATGACCTCCCCGACAAAATTGCCTCTGAGATGGGTATATATGCTGATGACACCACACTCTATAGCAGGCATGACAGGAAAACAAATGAACATATATCTAAAGTAATGGCAGAAACACTAGAGGATGACCTCCAATCAGTAGTGGAATGGGGACTAAAATGGATGGTAACGTTCAATGCCACCAAGACAAAACTGGTTTCATTCAATAATTACAAGAAACCTTGTCTACCACCTATAGCAATGGCCAACAACTCTTTATCTGAGAGTACGTCTTTCAAGCTCCTTGGCCTAACGTTCACAGGAAACATGAGTTGGAACAATTACATCGAGGGCATTGCCAGGGCCGCTGCGAGGAAGGTGGGCTCTCTCTACCGTGCTAGAAAACTTCTAACACCCGAAAGTATCCTGTACCTCTATAAGGCCACTATTCGCCCATGTATGGAGTATTGCTGTCATATTTGGGCCGATGCATCGGCTACTAGTCTCTCGCTCCTTGACAGGGTTCAAAAGAGAGTCGCAAATCTGATAGGCCCTAAACTGGCATCTAAACTTCAGCCTCTGTCCCATTGTCGAAACGTTGCATCCCTCTTCCTGTTCTACAAGTATTATAATGGTGAATGCTCTGAAGAACTGCAAGCACTTGTGCCCCCACGACGTGAACACCCTCGACAGACCCGACAAGCTACAAAATCCCACCCCCACACTGTAGAGATCCCTAGTTGTAAAAGATCTTTCTACTCCAGTAGTTTCTTCCCCAGAACTGCTAGACTTTGGAATTCCATTCCAGGTCACTGCTTCCCCAACTGTACTGACATGCATAAGTTCAAGTGCAACGTGAACCAACATCTCGCTGCCCTAATCCCTACATAGTACCCCAGTAGATGTTTCCCCTGATAGTAGCCCCCTACATTAAAGTGGCAATGTGCCTTGTTTGGGGTGAAAATGTAAAAAACAAAATATATATATATATATCCGACTAACACTTATCGTTTGCTAATTTTGGACTTTAAAGTAGTTTTTCTTTCTAAACTTCCTATATAAAGTGGTTTCATATCGTGTGCGGAACGATTTTATACTTTACTTCCCTCTCTCAGAGGATGGCTGCCCCAAAAGTAAGGCCTCCTATTTCTTTTTACTTGAAAAGTAAAACACCGAAGAACTACGAAGAGGGGAGTTGTACAAGAAAAATGCTCCAAAATATGTTTTCATACGTAGTCACCACCATTCAAAATGCACTTTTTCCAGCCATTCTGATGTCTCTGTTGTAAAAGTACTGAGCGCGTTTCGTGAATCATATCTCTGTCGCCACTCTGAAATCAACGAACCCATCTAACAATGCTGACATCAGCATTCTACACGTTCTACAGGCACCGATGAATGTTGATCGGTGCAATATTTTCTGCATGAAGGAATTCAATGAGGCATCTCTGCTTTTGGTGCACGTCCCTGGTAGAAGTTATTTCAAGAGTTTAACACCGCTAATATCTTCAACAGAGAAATTAAACTTTCAGGTCAGAAATGCATAAGTTCAGTCATCATAACAATGCAATTTGCAGTTTCCTCTGATCTAATCGTGCGGAATATAAAATAGGAGACAGTGAGAGACTAGTAGCAGATGCTCCAGTCCAAATGTGACGACGATACTCCGTACATGGGCGAATGGTTGCCTTGTTTTAGGGTTAGTATGAATCTGGAATAATGACAACTGAACGGGCGTCTCTACTCCCTTAAGCTCATAAATCAGGACCTTATTACTTGGTGCAGTTTAAGTTTATGCACAAACAGGATTAGAGTAGATATATTTCCGCCACATATCGACATAAAGCGTTGAGTTGTCTAGTGGTTGAAAGTTCAATCCTCACTATAGTCGAAACTGACTAAGAACAAAATAAAAGTATTTACTTAACACTTCATAACAGTTATGGATGATAGAACGAGAAGAATCAACCGTGTAGATTAAAGAAAGTGTTCAGGCAAAAAAAAAAAAAAAAAATCCATATAAATTCTCGAATTCGAAAAGCTGCACCCGAACAAGGTTGCAGGTTACATCGGTCGAAACGTTGTGATAATTATATCTACGATAAAAATCGTAGTAAAAAAAGGCAAAGTAATAATTACTTTCTGAAACATTAATTGATAGGTTGATTTGTGTCTTTACGGTTCATCAGCCCCTATGATGTTATTTAAAGTCGAGATATAATATCCATTGGAAACATTTATTTGTGTATGCTTTGGTGAACAGCAGTTTATATCAAGTTTGTTGCTGGGGTAAAAAATAGTGTATATAGGGTGTCCACTAGTGCTATGACGATTAATAGGAATGGGAAAATCGGAACTCTTTGGTGTATGAAAATATTTAGTGTTTTTTTCCAATACAATAATTGATTGTTTTGTGGTTTCATTTCTGAATTTTTGTAATGATAATTGGTTATTCGTATCATTTGGATTCATTGGACTACAATGAATTATCTCTATAAGGCTACGATTTGCTCATGCACAAATTCTTATTGCTACATCTCCGCTAGTATATCTACGACTACTCTCTCACTTCCTCACTTTTAGTTAAGGTCCAATAATGAGTCCCAAATGTAATAGGTCCGGCACTGCCCGCCAAGTTCTCAGCGCCACAGCATTACATTCCTGTGCTTGTTTTACAAGTACTTTAATAGAATGTGCTCTGATGAACTTATAAAAATTGTGCTTTTGACTTAACATACAAGCAGCAAAATCCCATCCCTTCACTATTGAGATCCATAGATGTCAAGAAACTTTCTTGTCTCATAGTTTCTTTCGATAGACTGCTAGAATTTGGAATTCCATCCATGTTTTCTGATTCCCTTATTATACTAACCTGCAAAACTTTAAATGTTATGTGTACCAACATTTCGCTTGTCAACTCCCTACAGTCCCTTGTTAGACATGCTCTTAAATAATAGACCCCTATATCCAGGTGGCAATGTGGTCCATGGGTTGATAATCTATTTCATATATCTGCTACAATCAAGCGAGAATTTTCCTATCAACAAGACATCAGTTGGAGCCCTCGATAAGTGTTAGTTTGATTTTATAACAAGTACACACACACACACACAATGCTTACAAGACACCAATCTTCAAATATCTAAATATTTCTTTTACAAGTAAACCATGACCAAATACGAAAAATTACATAATCTTCGGAGCCCGAATAAAATCCCTTGGTATGGCTAACCCACCCTGGCTTATACGTGGAATGGTGAACCTGCAAGTGATGTTGCCTCAAGTAACTGCATGAAACTAGATACTCCACCAGGCTAAATTAATTCATGTCCTGGAATTCAGCTACACCAGGAAACCATTAAAATAAAATAAATAAGTTGTCAATAAAGGAGAAGAAATCTAATGTTCCTAACTTCAATAACTTATATATATATATATATATATATATATATATATATATATATATATATATATATAAGGAATAGGATATATATATATAGATATATATATATATATGGATATATATATATATATATATATATATATATATCCTATTCCTTAATTGGAATTCATTTTTGAGATGAGCATTATATATTAATTTATTTTTTATTTCTGACTATTATTCTCATCTTTATCTTATCATCTTCGGGGCCCCTGGCGCAGTTGATAGAGACGTTGAATCTCTACAGTTCCAGATGAACATTGTCTGAAGATAGCGGTTTCAATCCCACCCAAAGCGTGCCAGAGGTTAATTGGCCAAAAAATGTGGTGAAACGACAACAACTACAGATGGCAGTGATGGCTGAGAATGCAGTTAGAAGATTTGAAGTTCCTATCCGTCGCGGTTACCACCTGACGAAGGCCAGAGGAATAGTTGGCCGAAACGTTGTGAATAAACAAAACCAATAAAAGATCAGAAACAACAACTAATAAAGATGAGAATAATAGTCCGAAATAAAAATAAATTAATTCAATAACTAAACATTTGCAAAATAAAAGAGAAATTTAAAAGAATATTAGAACATTTATGTACCTCATGTAGCAATCAATGATAGGAACTTCGAGTAATGAGTGTATTTGTAAAGAAATATTCCATGTCCTTCAATGAACAACCTTAAATTGCACAACTTCTTACTACTTTTTTGGGCCGAGGTGAATATAACAGCGATATCGTTCATTCGAAACTCTTAAACCGTTTATTTATCGAATTTAATGGCGACAGTAATTTGTCAATTCCGTTAAAGCCATTAGAAACGTCGGGTAGCAAAAGTATCAAGTATTTATTGATCAGTCAATAAAGTGTCATCTACGCACTAACGTCGTTGCGTTCGACTAGGCACGTTGAATTTCAATCAAAGAGAACAAGAAAGAAGCAACCTGAGAAATTAGTATCCCAATGATGCTGGTTTAAACGAAGCTGAGAGGGAAAAGATAACGACATATCAAGGTTTTATGGATGACATGAAAAGAAATTGAAATGTTAGGAAAATATTCACTATTTCAGTAATTATAAGAGCAAGTAGACGGAGGAAAAAACTATCGGACAAATCTAACCGGTGAACCAAGTGCAAGAGAGATTCAAACAATTCCACTTGAAAGAAGGTTGAAATCTGAGGATTTTTCAGTTGGGATGTTTGAGATAGCGGGTGAATATCTAGCATCCGGTGGATGCCCCATCCCTAGCTAGAACAAAATTATAGGAACATTTGAAAAAGAGAGCATTACGGTATAAGCAAAAGGCAAGAAACCCAGCTTTCACATATATTTCAGTTATTTATAAAGACATTTGTTAAGAAGTTGAATAATGAACTACACAAAACCAGGATATTACGTCTGTCTACAGAAGAATAGTATATAAGAAATCATTTAGTCGATAGGGTACTCAAGTTTATAAAACAGAACACTTTACAAAAAAAACTGAAAAAAAGAAAACGTTCCTTAAACATTTTACGTTCGTTGCCATAGGTCTTGTTAATAAGATGTTAAGTTAGTTGTATACATAAGGCACAATAATTTATCTAAGATATACGAGAGACGTTGTAAAAGTAAAGTTTCATATTTTTATCCCTCTCGAATGTATGAGAAGGCAGTGCAAATTACATTGTTATAATGACTAAACCTATGCAGTTATGATCTAAGTTTCATCGACGGTGTGAGACTATAAAAACCCTGCCATGAATACGCGTCAAAGACAGATATGTCTCATAGAATTCTTCCATGCAGAAAAAATTCAAATCATCAACATTCATCCGCGTCTGTAGAACGTTTACGAAGCCGATGCAAGTGATTTCAATACAATTAGGAAGTAGGTTCGTCGATTTTAGTGTAGCAACATATACGAGGTGTCTTAAATAATTTTCCAGACTTGTTTTAGCGTGGCTACTTTTATTGATAGTACACACATGAATCTCTAGTCCCCTTCGAAGTAATCTTCTCCAACTGTAATGCACGTTGTACCGTTTCAACAACTCTGGAATCCTCCATGGAAGTCCTCTCCTGTGTGAGTGTCAATGACCTTCATCACAGCCTCTTTCATCTCTTCAACTGTCTAATAACGACAGCCTCTAAGGTTTTCCTTGAGCTTAGGGAATAATCAAAAGTCACAGGTGCTTAGGTCTAAACTATACAGATGGTAAGGACCTCTCTTGATGCCCATCTAAGTACAAATAGTCTGTGATAAGGATAGATTTGTGCAAATTTTCCGCATTTCCAGTTCCTCGCGAATAATTGTATATACATTTTCCACACTGACTTAAAACAGTACACCTTAATGTCTCTATAGACACGCGAAATTATCCATGAATTTCTTTATTTGGCCAATTAATTTCTTTACGCCTCTCACACCTCCCATCATCCCTCACAGACTCCCTGCCTTCCTTGAATCTCTTATATCACTCAAAAACTGATGATCGATTCATGCAAGATGGTCTCAAAACAGTATAAAGCATCCTATATGTTTGTGGCATTTTTTCCCAAGTTTAGAACAGAATTTTATTGCATATCGTTTTTCTAACGTGTCCTCACGTGCAGATTGCATTAATTTAAATTCAACAGCTGTGACAACCAGGCTTTAGTTGGGTGTATTCCAATTCCTGCTGTGGCTGTTCATTTGAACCTGAAATCATAAAAATTGGCCAATCATCTCATAAGCTGTATAGAAAAAACATATTGAATTTTCAAGAGTCTACAATAATTTAGAATGTCTTTTAAAAAAAGGTCTGGAAATTTATTGAAGGCACCTCGTACGTAAGTGTCCTCCGGATTTTTACGATCGAGGCATCATTTATCGATGGAAAAATGCATTGAGAATGGTGGTGGCTATGTGACAAAAATGAATTCTAAAGCACACAATGTTGTTCGTTTTAATGGTATTACTGCCCTCTTCATAATTCTTCTACGTTTTAGTTTCTGAGTAAAAGAAAATGAGATGCCTTAATTTTGAAACGCCCCAAATACAAAGAATATACACCACAGGTAATGTAATTATCCAAGTAATTAAGGATATTAAACGTATTCGTCAAATTAAGATTTTGCTTTGTTTCTGAATGAATATGTTTTCGTGCGTTTCATAATGATTATAAATGTGCAGCTTTATTTTCGATCGACTTATCTATCTTTCTAAATTGAATTAAATATGAGCTTTCAGGACTGAAATCATGTATACACAAATGTTTCATTGTGGCACAATAATTAATAGCTCTTTTAGTGGAGCCACAGATCCCCACATTTGGTGACTTATACCAGACGTTCCTTCTACTCGAATAGAGACGAGCATAGTTTTACTATAGTTGTGCTATTAAAACATGGCAGCGATCTATGCCTCGACTATGATGACAGATGTTTATAAAATCTCTAAGCAGTTAAGGTAGACACAGGTGCAAAACATAAAATCTACTTGACCGATACCAAGTTTTGTAAAACAATGAGAAGATTTCAGTCACTTTAGTTTTGATACGTGTCCCCCCCTCTCTCTCTCGTTTTCGTCATGACGAGGGAAAGAGATAATCAGTTTAAATTGGAACCGCGTTGGCAACGGATCGCCAGCTCAACTTTCAAGTAAAAAAATGTTTATTCAGTTTTGAAAATAAAATAATTATATTTCTGTGTATACGCACACCCGCGCGTGCACATACATAGTCCACAATCAACGATCAGCACGGTGTTTTCTCATCTGACACCATCCTTGGGTGAACTCCGGGCCTTTATAGTATATATACATATATTTATTATATATACAAAAAGAATATAATAATACTAGCAGACCGGCATATGTACTCACATCAATACACATGCATACAAACGAAAACACACACACACAAACACACGCGTAAGCACTATGAGCTATAACCATGTTATATATATATATATATATATATATATATATATATATATATAGATATATAGATATATATATATAAGAATAAAAGTATAGTTACAGTCTAAGATCCGAATATTAATTTTTTATGCAAAACAGTTCCCTTCAGCATGTTTAAATTTCGGTACATTTTTACGGATCCGTTTCGTTATGCAGAAACAAACGGTGATTAATTCAGTACCGCTTTTTTTTTTCACGCATATACTCCTCTGAAAAATTGGTAATTCCTTGCTTAGATAGAAAAAATGCATGACAATATAATGCTTTTTTTACATGGAGGTCACAATTTATCAAGGCCCGGAGGCCACTCATGGATAAGTGGTATTAAGTGTACAGTAATCAAAGTAATAGTATTGTAGTAATCATTAGTATTGGAGATTTGATAGTGTCTTACTTAAGGGGGCGGTTTGTCAGGAATTTGTTTATGTTGGACTTGAAGACATCCAAGTTGTAGTCAGGTGGGAAACAAGCAAACGGAAGAGAGTTCAACAGTCGTGCACTTCTGAGAAAGAAGCTCTGCTCATGGAATCTACGTTTGTATTTAGGCGGAGATAAAAAAGTGGGGAAAATTGTTGACAGTAGTTTCAGCTCGACGGGTGTTTCTCCTGAAAGATTGGTGAGGGGGACGAGAGATTAGAGCTAAGACGAGCACCTGCCATGGAAATAACGATAAAACAAAGACAGGCTCGCAACGTCTCTTCTGTGGAAGAGAGGTTGCAGGGAAGAGAAAAGGGAATCTCCCACTAAGCTACGAAGTCTATTTTGTACTCTGTCAAGGCAGGATAGGCTGTTTTTAGCAGCTCCTGTCCAGATGTGGCAGCAGTACTCCATCCTTGGACGTACTTGACTTTTATATAGATAGAGAATTGCATCATTAGTGAGATCTTCTGGAGCGGTAGAAGGATCCCACCATGTTCACAGCGTTCTTGGCAACAGACTTGATGTACGTGTTCCATTTCAGATCAGGAGTAAAGGTCAAACCCAAAAGCTTGTCAAAACATGGAGCCTCCCCAACACGAGAGCCATCCATTTCAATTGATGCCATTTGGGGATCAGAGCGTTGATGATGTAAACATAGAAGCCTGGTTTTGGATGCATTGAAAGTGGCCAGCCACTTCTTCTCCCACCTTACCACGCGCTCAAGGTCAGAGGAAAGAGAATTAGAGAGCTTTGTCATTTACGGCCTTTGATGTGTTGCCATAGATAGTCGTGTCATCAGCATAGATGTCAATGACTGATTTAAGTATGTGTTTTGGGAGATCATTGATGAAGATCAGGAAGAGAGTTGGACTCAGGATGGACCCCTGAGACACTCATTAATACTGTGGGCCTCTGATTTCTGCCCATCAACCACTACTCTTATGAACCTATCGGAGAGAAATGATTTAATGATTGAGAAAACATTTCCAGTAATACCGTAGCTGGAAATCTTGTGAAGTAGGTCCTTATGCCATACCTTATCGAAGGCCTTCCATATGTCAAGAGCAATTGCTCTGGAAAGGAAGCCTTTGTCAAGAGATTCACTAATCTTATCAGATATAACCGTTAGCACATCAGCTGTAGATCTCGCAGAGCGGAAACCATATTGCATGTCACTAAGAAGGTTGTTTTCGCTGAGGTGGTTGACTACTTCTTTATTTAATATGGATTCCAACAACTTACTCATGAAACACAGAAGACTTATTGGTTTGTACTGAGAGGGAGATGACTTTTCACCTGAATTCTTAAATACAGGGCTGATGAGGTTTTCCATGGTGTTGGAAAGCACTTCTCCTTAAGGCAACGATTAAAGAGTTTTGTAAGTATAGGGGCTGGTTCTGGTTGGAGCTTTTTCAGCACTCTAATTGGAATGCCGTCAGGGCCAGTTGCTTTACTGGAATCACGGTTCTTGATTAGCTTGGCGACCTCACGCACAGATATTTGTATGTTGCTTAGCGTATTGTCTGTTTTAGGAGGAAATGCGGGGAGTTGATGGCCTTCGTCGCATAGGGTAGAATTAGCTGCAAAGTTCTTGGCAAATAGTCTGGCCTTGTCTGATGATGACGAGATGATGTTAGGTCCATTGATGATGGTTGGGATAGAACGCACGCTTCTGTTCAGGATCCTGTTTGCTATTTGCCAAAACTGGTGGGGACCAAGCCGCTGCTCAGCTACTTTGGATTTAACGGACTGAACATATAGCTCTCTTGCATTTTTTATTACTCTTTTACCGTGGTTGCTGGCAGTCTTGAAATCAGCTTTAGTCTCAGTACATCTATTACATTGGTAGCTATGGAAAAAAGTCATTTCTGTGCGCGATGGCAGCAGCACATCCTTAGGAGAACCATGGCTGGCTGTTAGTTTTTTATTGGAATTTGTTGGATGATATGAATCGGTCTATGCCTACAATTAACCATTCGGTCAGGTCTGATACTATAGAGGGCACATGCTGCATGAAGAAAAAAGTTTATAGTTGACTCAACATTGTGTGTTTGTTCCAACATTCGTCTTTGCTCAACTTCAGCACAATATGTCTTACCCAAATAATTCTCAGAGGAAAATTAATGAAATCAATTACCGCAAACAACTTCAAGAGAAAACCCGTCCAAAGAGGATGTGGCTATAGTTTTATCGTTTTCAAAATCCGTGGAGTTGATATATCACTGCGACACGGAAAACCAAGCTACTCTTCCGGCAATCAATATCATTACTTCTGAGGGAACACTGGTTAACGTCAGAAACTATCTTTATAACAAATCGATAACGGTTTCCTATTGATCGTGTTTAACTCAATTATTATTTTCTAATATTTCTTCTCATATCAGAGGTAAAATCATTTACCTGCAAATTTAAAATATTACTTTAGAGCATCAATCTATTCGCCTGTAAGTAGGTATATCACGTTTAAGATTTAAATATAATTTTAATCATGGCGTGTATGGACAAATGTTAAAATCGTATTAAAATTCAAATAGGATTACTGATCAAAAGCAAACATGATACCCAAATAAGCATTCGACAAAAAAAAAAAAATAGACTTGCTCGAAAAGTTGAGAAGAATAGTGATTCGACCGAAAATGTTGGGTGGTCTTGGAGATATTGATTGTCCGGTTATTGATCACCGTCTAATGAACCTTGCCCGTGCTTCCTGCATCCTGCAACAAATTGAATCGTGAGTGAGAGTGAGAGGGAAATGGGTGGTGACTAACGACCTCGCAGGAAACCTTAGACCTTGTACCTACTTACTTCGATGGCGTCGTTGTTATTTGTTTTTTTTTTCATTGCTGTTGTTTTTCTTGTTTGTTCTTGCTGTTAGTTGAAGAACCCAATTCCATACGTCAGTTTTGTCTTTGTACTTTCCCCCCGTATCTTGGAATTTTTAATTTACTTTGTTTTTCACATTTACGTACGACCCTAACGTCCTTATGAAGTGCTTCGTCTGTCAATCATGTTTTAGTTCAAATAAACAAACCGCGCAAATTAATTGACATATCGGATATTTTATTGCTTATAGATAACCCGCTTATTAAAGTCCGGGGTCTACTCGGGGATAAGAGTTAATGGAATTTTCAGTTGGACGATCAAACCCATCCCAAACGGATGAAATAGGCAGAAGATGAGTTGATTATCCAAGATGATATCAAGAAAATTTGTTTAAATTTGACTTGAACGAGATTATGATCTATTTGGTTGAGAAGTAACATCGTAGTATTTTATTCTGTAGATGGGGAGAAGTTCCGATTTTGTTTTTTGCACACGCAGAGAAGTTAGTGACTCTGGGTTACATAAACATGAGAGGAACAACATAGCAAAATACAAAGGTCTTGCGTATAACATGACAAGAAATAGGAATCTTCGGAAGATCTCAATTATTCTGGTAATTATAATAACAAGCAAACTCATAAAAATGAATTTCAAAAAGTACCTGGCAAATATACCCCGCGAAGTACAAGAGATATAAACAATTGAACTAAAGGGACAGTAAGAATTTTAAAAGTATCTCTCGGTTAGAATATTTTAGATAGCAGGTGAATATCTGGCATCCAGTAGGACTCCTCGTCCCCAGCTAGAACAAAATAAGAAAATTGAAAAAAAATAAAATTATATATATATGTATATATGTATATCAGGAGACCCCGCGCTGTCCGGTATTGAATGACAATGAACGCATATTCCAACCTTCCATATTTTTATTGTCATCGGAATCGGTGAAATCGACCATTTTTTAAAAAATTAAATCGATTATCTGCTCTAGTAAACCCCTTCCCTTGTACCGGAAGAAAGCTTCACATGTCTCCTCACCACACTATTCTGTAATCTACATTGCAATGTAGAGAATTTGCTGTTGATTTTTTAAAATTATATCTAAGTAATGGCTGCACTTAAATTTTAAAATGCAAAAGTCAACTATCATAGTTCAATTATGCTCTAGACAAAAATATACATTTCGATCGCGATTCCGTCTTATCAGAGAACCAACTACTGATTTTAGGAAATTATTTTCACATAATTAGTTGAATTAAAGTTAAATGTACGAAAGTTAAGTACCCTGGTTCAATTGTGCTCTAAAAAAACATTCATTTCGACTGCACCACTGTTTATAAAAGAATCTACAGTTGATTTTATAGACTGTGTCTTTCTGCTTTCCTGGTGATAAAACATATTAACGGCACTTGTGTTTTTAGATTGTAGAACAGTGTTAACTTTTGTCGAAATCAACCTTCCTTCTTTAATCGAATGTTTTCGATTATCGGTACTTATCCGAAGCATTCAGATACAAAAACTGCGGAAGAACACTCCCAGATACATAAAGCGTGTAATAAAAAAAAACCCGGCAAAGCCGTTTCCACGTGCACAGAAAACGAACTCACATATACATAATTTAAGGACTTGTTCCTTCTGTAGAAAGCAACCATTTATTAAATCGCCTGACTAGGACTTCTGATTTTAACCGACCATTTGTCTGAAAGATTAACATCCCAGTGTCACGACCATGTAAATTGGTTTACATTAATAAAGATGTATCTTACTCTTCTTTTTTTGAACACTGTTTATAACCTCATTAAATTCATTAGTTATTACCTTTGAATACTTTTAACACCATATATAATTAACCAGAATATATTAATAAAGGTAATCCAAAACTATATTAATAACGTATAAAATGTAGTATATATATAAAAATAAAGTGTATATATATATATATATATATATATATATATATATATATATATATAAAAGTGGCAGTTTTAGTCATTTAGAACTGCTTTAAAGCTTCACCGCCCACTCCTTTTTCGATCAAATTTCAAACAATTATTACAGTTCATAGATCACCTTCTCTGCTATATTGTGGAAAATAATTCTCAATTTTCGTTCAGTAAATAAAAGTTATGATGAATTTACTAGTGTTCAAAGTCGTAAAAAAACGTAAGGAGGTGAGCGACGTTTTTTATTACTGGTTTCCATAGCAACTACGTCGCTTCAGCAACTACTGTTGCTACTAATCCACCGCTCTCGCGAAAAGAGAAGTAACAAGTGAAATAGAGAAAATGAAAGAATGAAAGGGAGATAATTGGGGGGATTTTATTGAAAGCAGACGAGTGCCGTACATTGTTATTTCATATTTGTATGTTATGTTTATTGGGGGCAAAAAATAAGACTGAAATTAAATAAAAAACAAATGAACTTACTAGAAGCCTGGAAAAATCATGCATTACAATAGAAAAACGCGAGCATGAAAAGTAATATGGTTAAGCTTAAACGTGGAAAAGTAAAGGACTAGTGTTTAAAACTGGAAAAGAAAAGGACAATATATTCTAGTCAAAAATATATTAAATTTATAACTTAAAATATTCCAGCATTAAGAAATGTTTTCTTAAATTCAATTTATAACATTGTACAATCAATTCTTAATGCTGCAATATTTTAAGTTATAAATTTATATTTTTTACTAGAATATCTTGCCCTTTTCTTTTTCGGTTTTAGCAACTAGTCCTTTACTTTTCCATGTTTAAGCTTAACCATATTACTTTTCATGCTCGCATGTTTCTATTGTAATATATATATATATATATATATATATATATATATTGGTTTTTACATATTTTTAATAAATAAATAAGAATGTAAATATATAAAGTACTAATAATAGTAGGGGGTGAAAAGTATTAAAATGGATTAATCCTAATCTTATAAATACAACACTGGTAAATAAAAAAAATATATATCCATTTTGAATTTGGAAACAAGGACGACTCTCACAGGTAAGGAAGATATTTTTTATAACATGAATAGGGGAGCCAAATTAATCAGGAGTAGGTAACTAGATCCAATATCTGGAACATTTTTTATTCTTGTAATTCAGGAAGGTGGTGTTTGATCGACACTGCTGGTGAGCCATGATTTAATGTACTGTTTTGTTTTTAAATTCCCGAAATAGTGTTTCATGGCCAACAACTGATGATCACTTAAATTAGCATTAGGACTATTGTGAATTCGAAAGAGCAAGTTGATGCATTGATTACAGGTGATTAAATGACTAAATAGTTTTCCAACGAATGATAAAAAATATACAAATTTTTATATAGTTTTAAAGGTTAAAAAACTTCCAAGATTCTCTCTTTCTCTCTCTCATATATATATATATATATATATATATATATATATATATATATATATATATATATATATATATATAGCCTTTGGGACTTTACACAACCGATCGCCACAGTCGATTGAAAATTTCTTGGGGCGACTAAAATTTGTAAATCACTCGCCCGCCAGTCGATAAAATTTCTTTAAATAAAGAAACGGGAAAAACTCATTTATTTTACGGCCCTTAAATATGCGGTGACTTAGAATGACCAATGTCTCATCATTTGTGAATTCTTTCATCTCTAGCTGTGAGACCGTTGGAATATCATATTGAAAAAAGAGAGGTCACGCTAAAGGTCAACAAGAGGTCAAATTTACACATTCGGAGTGTAGTCAAAATGTCGCCTTCATTTAGCTCTCTGATTTTGAAATTCATTTTGAAAACAACTTCTTCGACGCTACATACACTTCATGCTTACAAATGTAAAGAACAATTGAAAGAGGAAAAAAAAAACGCATCGTTCCGTCAAGCATCCGAAGAAATGATTCTTATTTCTATGGAACAATGATATGATTAATGCCATATAAAGAAACTGGTGCTGTATTTTAACGATTTGTTGAAAAGTAACTGAAATGTTTGTAGTAATAAAATAGTTGATTTTCAAGAGTTAAACAAATATTTTCTTGTTAGATTATACACACGGTAATTTCTTGAAGTGTTGTAAAATTATTTACTATTGTTGACTGAAACAAAGACAAAGTCGGACGAGTAAAAATATTTTGGGGCGAGTAAATTTTCCCTCACCCTTGACCGGCGGTCGAGTGATTTATTTTTCAAAACTCAAAGGTTGTGTGTGTGTGTGTGTGTATATATATATATATATATATATATATATATATATATGAGAAAGAGATAGAATATTTGCGTATAAGTATCTCAATAAGTAGTCCCGTCTGTCGTTTCTTTGTCTGTCACATTTTACTTGACTATAACATTTATGTTAGTTTGTTTTATTTTAAATAACATGCTTATTTATTTGCAAGAATGTAGTTTAAAATCATTACACGAAACCAAATGAACTGAAACTGCGAAAACAGTGCGAAAAATACGTTTGGTGACACTGTCATCTCTTATTATCAGAGAAGGGGCTCTTGAAGGGTCACTGAATTTCTTGATAGGATTACTGTTACACAAATTTTAGAGATGTCAATCATCGGCATGAAAGAAATGGTAAACGACAGTTGTAATAGCACAAAGTCATTTCCAACGATTATCAAAAGAAGCGAAGAGTGATAGAAACTGACGAGACTTGTTACTCAGTTTCCAGGGTTCACAAATTATCATTGTTTTCTTTTATGCGTATCGATTTTTAGCTAATATTAGCCGGTCATATTTCAATGGATTTGGTTTTCGAATTCCATGTTCACTGCGTGCAATAATGAATCACAACAGCGGCATCAGCCAAACCGGAAGTGATCGAAGGAGCAAAGTTTATTTTACTAAGAAGGTCAGTAGAGGAAATAAAAAAAAGCAATCAGTCTCATTTCCTGTCTAGACTATAGAGTCGACGGTCATGCTTCTTTCTCATTGGCCATTTAGATATATTCAGTTTTAACACATTCCACTCTCCCACTCTTTCTGTCCAGTTCTAAGCCGCGTTGTTTTCTTTCTCGGCACAACTTTATACACCTACATACTAGCAGAAATACCCAGCGTTGGTTACGATTAGGTGAATAACCCTGTGTTCTTTATCGCACAGCTCATTAACACCAACTTGCCTTATTGATCTTATTTGTTTATAATTTAGAATACTTAGTCTTTGAGTGAGTCCAAGCATGTACCGAATACTGATTGGGCGAAAGAAGTGTCAGAATAAAAATATTAACTGAAATACTCTTTGGTGAATTTATGGTTTTATACCATCAGGAGACCCGTATAGTGTTTTTGCCGAATCAATGAGGGCCTTTAATGCACTCTCGTTCCAAACCTTGAATTTTTATTATTTTCAGTTTTTGTGATTTTTCACATTGTAAATAAAATAAAGTTATGTTTCAATTAACCGCAATTTTAATCGTCCTAATAAACCGTAATTTGCAATAGTGGCTAACTTCTTACAAAATTTCTGTATCTCACTCTCAGTATCTCTTACTATACGTTGTTTGACAAACAACGTGTATTTTATAAGCAAGCAGAGTACGAGAGAGAAAAAAAGATTAAGGGGGGGGTTAGTGAGTAGCAAGAAACTTATTTTAGATTTTTTTTTATTAAAAATTAACTGGATTTGAAAAAACAATTTTTCCTGATTAAAAGAATTTTACCTGTTATCAATAAGCGACCGACGTAAAACATTTTACTAGTATGTATATATATATATATATATATATATATATATATATATATATATATATATATAGAGAGAGAGAGAGAGAGAGAGAGAGAGAGAAAGAGAGAGATATATATACTATAAAATTATTAAATACCTACAGACACTAATGTTTCATATTTTCGGTAATCTTCAGTGCAGATTCGAACCCGGCGATAGAAGCCATCTCTGGCTTCATTTAGCAAGGACCACATCCATTCAGCTACCGTTACACACACACACGTGTGTGTGTGTGTGTGTGTGTGTGTGTGTGATATTTTATGTGACTGTAAAGGAACCTGGATTGAAAAACACTATAAATAACTTCGATACCGTTGTATGTAATCTTTATATAGAATATGATTTGAAATCAATTTAAATCTTCAAAAATACTTACGATAGGTGCTCAGTAAGTAATGTCCTTGATCCATTTACCGTTGAGTAATCTAGCTAAAATTTTCCAAGTGCAATAATTTATATCTCTATGGGTTGTGTGATAAATTACAGCTTTTAACGAACAGTAGTTTCTGATTTACAGATGTTTGAACAGAGTTACATGTGAATTAGAGCTTGTTGAGTGCCATGCAGTGATCCAGTTTTTGTATATAAAGAACTTACACCACAGGAAGTTTTTACCGAAATGAAAGAAACATATCGTAAGGATGCTCCGTCACATGTTCCTATAAAAAAAATAGGCATCGTTAATTTAAATATGGAATCTGTGGAAATAGCTCACAGGAAATAGCTCGCAATTTATACAGGGAATCTGTGGAAATAGCTCACAGGAAATAGCTCGCAATTTATACAGGGAATCTGTGGAAATAGGTCGCAGACCTGGTCGTCCTCCGTCTCCCACTGATGAGGCATATGTAAGACATGTTGAGGCAGGTTGCCATTTTTTAAATCATCTCATGACTATTCGCCAAATAGCTCAAGAGATCTAAATTAGTACATAGTCCAATGAGACTATTGTTCATTACCGTCTGCATATGCATAAGGTGTCCGCCGGATGAAATACCAGGTTGCTTACATGTTTACAGAAGCGGAAACGCATCGAGTGGTCGTGGATGAATTTGAAGATGAGCCAATGCTTTTCAAAGGACTGATTACACGAGGTGAAAACTGGGTTTATCACTATGGTTAAGAGACTAAAGCCCAGTCAATATAGTTAAATTCCTTGAACTAACCACCGCTAAAGACGATAAGGGTTCAGCCCTCCACTTGCAAAGTCACGCTCGCAGTGTTCTAGAATCAGGACAAAGTAGTAATAACCAATTTCTTGGCAATGTGTATCATAATTACAGGTGCTTACAATAATTCGCTTTTGAGAAAAGTAACGTAGAAAAGAGGTAGACAATATTAAATTTCATTTGACCTGATTTAACATGATTACATATTTTCAATCACCATTGCCATCTTTAAAAGTTATCCAATTACTGTTTGTTTCGGAAAAAAATAATGACCATATTTTTAAGTTTTTCGGCGACTATTGACTTCGGATTGATCATGATAGTATCTAAAATTACCACAAAGTCAGGGATAACCGTGGTCATATTGAATAGTATTCATACAACTATTTAACACAGCAGAGATCATGATCATATGTAAATTTCCCAGTGACTACTGGTTACAAGAATTACTGAAACTATATCTAAAAGCGATCCAAACCTAATTGATTACGAGAGTAAGAATAATGTCTAAGACACTTGTAGAAGTACACCAGACACCTAAGCTACAGCAGTAACCTTAATCATATGTAAAATTCCCTCCAACGGTTACCATGACTATACGTAAAACATTTCAAAACCTAGGAGATTGATTATGACCATAACAATTATTATGCTACTGGGTTTTCATGAATATATATAAAGTGCCTAACACTTACTGCGCAATGGTAGGATTTCCCAACTAATGTTACACCTAATTCTGGAGTTCCTTAATTGCCAATGATTCTCTCAAGAGATTCTGATAAATTAGGCAGAGATTATTATGCCTTTGCACATATGTACAAAAAGCCTTTTTTTAGTTTTATTTTACAAATCTTATTTTCATGTACGGAATTATGAATAAACCACAAAAACGATTAAGTTATGTGCTTGAACGAGATATAAGAATATGTTGATTGTTTTTCTTTTCAAAATTATTAATAAATTAGAGAAAAGAACACCCGACTAGCTACAACCACTATCAACAATTTCTCCAATTACCAATCCGTGATTAAATCTAAACGCAGATTCTATGAACAAAGCTTCTTTCCTATAACTGCCCGCTTGTGGAATTATATTCCGCTGGCCTTCTCACCAGCTGACTACAATATGGCCGTCTTCAAGTCCAATATAAACAAATTCTTGTTGAACCGTCCCATTAAATAATGAAATTATACCCGATTTCGTCCACTAGCGATTACTATGCTAAAGTCTCGATGATTATTGTACATTCATTAACCTTTATCCTCGCGTGGCCATTGGGCATTTATAAGTGGTTACTCCCAATATAAAAATAAGGAGAAAAAATAAAATTGTAAAATATTTTCTTATGTAGGAATTTCTCGGGACATCACTGTTATTAGAATGGTTCCACTATGATAAAAAGGTTGGGAACACAGGGTTATGGTGTAAGCTATAATCATACATAAAAATGCCGGAATTGTTACTGAGCTACTAAGCTGATCATAATTGTATATAAAAATACTATAGCAATGATAAAGTTTTCATTTAAATATTCCCAATTTTCCTTATATAATAAGCTTCCTTTGCTTAGCTTTTCCTCTATGTCGTTATGTTTATATAATTATCTGCTTTTGCTTAGCGCTCCTTCTGTCGTTACGTTTCTTCTTTCATCTGAGAAAAAACAATCATTATTTTCTTTAGTCAGCTAAGCTATTCGTTCCACGCCTCCTTCATCCATGTCTTTTATAAACACACTCTTTCTTCGACCAACCCATTTTTTTTATTTTGTTTTTGGGATTCTGTTATTTTATGTTCGATTTTTCCTTTTTCCATTCTCGTCCTTTGATTTCTTGCTATCGAATTGGTTCTGTAATTTATTTGTGCCCAATTATTTATTTTCTCGTAGGAAATTGGGGCGTCTTCTGTCGAGACACTCACGAATTGGTGTCCCGCGGGAGAAATTTTACATTGATTATTTTAAAGGCAATTGTAAAACGGGACAGGAGAAAGAGTCCCGATAAGCACTAGGCTAATTCATCGTCATACAAGGACATGTTCTCCCCACCATCAAAGTAACAGTTTATATATATATATATATATATATATATATATATATATATATATATATATATATATATATATATATATATATAATAGAATACCTATCATGTACGTTTGAAAGCCAAATCACAACTCAATATTATGAAAATAAAATAAACAAATATTATGCTTGTTAAATAAAAAAAGTAAAATATTTGTTTATTTCATTTTCATAATACTGCGTTATGATTCGGCTTTCAAACGTAGATGATACGTTTTATTGGTTTATTCAAATTAAATCAACGCTCTTAATACGGAACCCACTGCACCACTTACGCATACATACATTATATACACACACACGTGTGTGTGTGTTTTCTAAAAGAATACACGTTTCAGGTAAAAAGGAATTTCCAGAAGAGCTTTGCACCACTTTTAGAAGCCCATACGCATATTTAAAATCAGTATATAATTCTACTGAGCCTTACGTCTAAAATACTTATTCTAATTTTGATCAAAATCCATTACATGGCTTTCATTCTAAAACGTGTTTTAAATTTAAGGATCAAGCTTAATGGGTCTTAATAGGAATATTGTTTCTCTGGTCTCTAATGGCAATGGATTATATTTAAAGGAGATTTGCAACATCCTAATTTTAAAATATGATATTTTCATATTTCGTCTCGGAAAGACACATAAAGCGAACATTTAGGTAATATATATCAACTGATGCAGAATAGTTAACATCACACTTTCGAAAAACTCGAATTCATTTGAATTATTTCCCTCTTAATCGCCTTGTCAGACAACTAAATCAAACTAAATAAGTACACGTTACAAACCTTAACGTTCAACAGCTCACGCTTCCCTTTTAATTAGTTTAGGAGTGTATCCTTAAGTTAAAAATTGATAAAGATTATATATATATATATATATATATATATATATATAGAGAGAGAGAGAGAGGTTGGAGAGAGAAAGAGAGAGAAGACAGACAACTGGGACAACAGATATTGAACAAATAATAGACACAATATCGCAGAGGATAGAGCTAACTAATACTGTAAAAATAACACTGAAATGCATTAATCTTTAAAGCGTTAATGCATTATAACAAGACTAGCCTGGGTGTCCGGCGGTTTGGAGGTGTGTGTTAAGCAAAAAAAAAAAAAAAAAGTGGTAGCAGGCAGGCAGGCAGGCTCGAACCCGTACCGCGAAGGAGGAATAGAATGTGAAAAAAAAAAGAACCATTTTTGCCGTTGCCTCCATCGCCAAACCGAAAGTGCCGAAGATTTAAATTAATGAATATTTTCTAAAATTTTATTTTCCAAAAATCAACAACGACCATAATAATAATAAATGTACAGGTTACTTGGCATTGCCCCGGCAGTGCTCTATATATTAGGTTGGTGCAAAAATATTGTCGTTTTTTGACGTTCAATTTCAAGTCAAAAACCGACATTATTTTTGCGTCAACCTAATAACAATATCATGAGGTTTGCAATGATGCTGAGTAACGTTCTTTGATTGTATCTAGAAATTAAAGCATGATATAGACCCTTATAGCCATATATGATATAGACCCTTATAGCCATATATACTCTGAAACTACTACAGAGTGTACTTCGATTCATACATTTCATTTTGAACAAAATGAGAGCAGCAATATCATTGATACTGCATTCAATTTTAATGTCTATGAAACGGAAATAGAATGTTTAATATATTTTATTTGGGGCTTAATACTTATAGAAAGTAAAAAAAAAAACAACAAAGAAATGTTACTGGGCCCAGGGCATATGGGTTCAAATTTATTCCCGAGCGACGCTAAGTGTGACTCGATAAGTTAAAGTTTATTTAAAATTATTTCAATTAAGCTTACCTTTTACATTCCCTCGATTTAATCGATATAAATGCGAAAAATAATAAAATATAGCATTGTGGCTAGGCGTAGAAAACACTTATTCAGTTAGTTCCGAGCAACACCGAGTGTACCTATTAGTATCTCTCTCTCTCTCACTCTCTGAGCAGACCATTTTTTTTTTACTCAAATTCACTCCCAACAAGGCACTATTGTGAATTAGGGTCCGTGTCTACAGAAACACTAAGAAGGGAGTTGAGAAGCAATATGCCTGTTCACATATCATTTAAATTTCTGCATGTTAGTACAGACAGGGAAACAGCAAACAGGGAGGGAATGCCCAGGTCTAGCAGTTAGAGGGAAAAAAGTTCAAAGTAGAAGTCTATCTGGCATTGGGAGACAGATCTCCACAGGGAAAGCGTGCGATTTCGCTGCTTGTGGGGTTAATCAAGGACATATATGTCGAGCAGTGACAGCAGTCTTGCGAATTCGCCGGAGCACATTCTCTTCAAGTACTTGAAAAAAAAAAAATCACAGCATAAAACATTAATATTTCAGACTTTTACAAACTTTATACGACTTCGAGTGCTGGCCGTCAATGGAGCAAGTAGAATCTTCAAACATGGATAAATTAGTTTTATGGGTTTGGATATCTGTTTATATTGAAAATAAAGTGTAAAATTATTTCTTGAAGGATTATGAAGATAATATTTTTAAAATGATGCATCAAACTGACATATTTTAATAAGCAATTTTCGGAAAAGACAGAAAAAAATATAGGCATAATTTGGTAATACACACAAGACAGTTTTCATACTAACAGACAGAAACTCGAAATATTTTCTGCTATTAAAATTGAAAATAGCCTCAAAATGAAGGTGTTTATTGTATAGCGGGAGAAATCCCACTTCGCTGGTTTCATAAAATCGAACGCATAACAGGTGTTAGATGCGACCTCGTATTTTTCTGAAAAACTCCGTTTTCGGTTAAGAACATCAATTTCAGCGATAACCACCCAGATTTAATGTGTCAAATGATCCGCATAAAACGATCTATCAATCTATCCCCATTTATTTGCTTCCCTACGAGGACAAAACTAAACACAAAGCCAACTTTTAATAGGGAAACAAAATTCAGCTTCCCTAAAGGAGCACCTTGGATTGAGACAAAAATAAAATTGTCCTCAGTTTAAAAGGATTGTTTCACTGAAAGAGATAAGATAAGTTAAAGTGTAATATCAGAACAGATACTAGATTTTACTTTTGACTAAAACGTTGTTATCTATAATTTGAAATAATATTTTAGTCAAGTTATAAGTTTGTCACGCCTAAGCGTGAAAACACATTTTCAGCTGCACTATTTGGATTCTTCATACTCTTCTTGAATGTTATTTTCACAACGTTTCAGCCGATGTAACCTTCGACCTGATACAGGTGTATCTTTTTAGACTCTGAAATCTTTCTGTCGAACGAGAATTTGCACAGAATTTGTTACTACGTTATATACATGCTATTTATAATTAAATGACATTTAAATTAATATAATGAGTATTTAGTAATAATCGGTAGTAAGAAATAATGATATATAGTGATAAATGTCTAGATTTTGCAAAAAAAAAAATAGGTTGAAGGCTCCCAAAATTCATATTAAAATTGTTCGCAAAAACCCATGGCGTAGAGGATAAAGTATTTTGTGTCGGCAGTTCTTCGTTAGACTCTTATGAAGGTTGATGTTTCAATCCTCAAAATACAATTTCGAATTACTTAGGACTTCTTATCAGTCATGATTGACGGAAGGAGAGCGCGCTATTTCCGTTAATTAAATGAACGGGTTCCGTCCGATATTCCATGTAGATTCCCGAGTTCAGTAAGATACATCTGGAAAAGGTCGGAGATTACATCGACCGAAACATTATGAACATAACACTCAGGTATTCAAAAAATAAAAAATAATAATGAATCATCATCCAAAAAATTCAGAAACCTACTATTTTCATTGTAAAACACATAGAATCAATGGACGCATCTTACAATTATTCGTTCTTGTTTAAAAGTTGTATTCTAACTTTGCCTGTAGCGCAGAAATCGCGGGAATTTCAGGTAAATATGAGTTCTATGAATAGATGTTTTGCTTGTAGGTTAGAAACGTATAAACAATAAGTAAGATCAGCAAAATGTTATTAAACATCGAAAAAGGATAAAAAATAAAGGTAAAAAAAACCCCCAAACAACTTGTGATTAAGAGGGAGAAATATTTAAATGAAGACCGCTAGGTAGAATCCGGACGAATGGCGTAGTGATGGCTAATTTGGTAGTTCTGTTTTTTTAATGGTGCTTTGGTTAATTTTGGTGAAAGGATTTTCAAGAGGAGAGACGAAACCTTACGAGAAATGCCAGAATCAAAGAAGGAAGAAGAAACTGCTTATATGAATAAATCGATTTTAAATAAGGAACACATGAATTTGTTTCTCTAATACACAGCCTTCCTCTTTTTAAACGCGCTCTCTCTCTTTCTATCAACCCCCTTTTCCTCTCATTAAATGCTCTATCTATTTATTTCGCATCTCTATCGTTCTTACTTTTAACCATTCTGTTCTGTCACACTTACTCCCTAATATATACTCCTATTTATTTACTCCCTAATATATACTCTTATTTACTTACTTCCCCTTCATCTTATAGCAGTATACCTTCTTTCTCTGACCTATTGCTATTTACAGTCTATCTCTTGTGAAACTTTTCTCCATCTCTTTCTAATCAATGTTTTACTATTCTTGTAGCAACTTCCGGTCTCCTTCCTATACTTACTCTTTCTTCTTGTGTAGTTATTGCTCTTTGTCTTTTCTGATATCTCACACATTTTATTTCTCTTTTCCATTTTGTCATTCTATCTTTTATTCTTCTCTCACTCTCTCTTACGTCGTCCACCCATTTTTTCTTGTCTCTCCTTTAACCATTTCCTCTATTCTTTTCTTTTTCTCTCACTTGTCTTGCTATTTTTCTTACACTTATTTCTCCTCACTCCTTCTCTTGACTTTTATCTTTCTGTTTCCCAGTATCGTCTTACCCTTTTCATAAAACTTTTATACTTCCTCTTCTTCTCCCTTTCTTTTCTCTTTTTTCATGATATATTATACTTTATTTATCATTTCTCCTTACTATCTCGACCACCCTCATCAAACGACACCCTATTCCTGCCTTCTATCCCTCTTCCTCACTATCTTTCTACGACCCTTTTCATGATGAGGCAAATTTGAAATTTCAGTAAACAAGTTTTACTCTCACAAATAGATTCCCGACCATAAAGTGTATATATATATATATATATATATATATATATATATATATATATATATATATATATATATATATACTATATATATATATATATAGTCAGTTTATCGTAACACGTCCACGTACGTATGGTATTTAGCAAAATATGTAGAATCGATAAAAGCCAAAACAACAAAATACAAAAAAACAAAAAAAAATGTAACACACTGTTTTTTTTTGACTAGGGAAGACACGCTCCTGGTTGTACAAAAAAAAAAAAAAAACATAAATATCTTACATTTTATTTTTTTCGGATGAATAAAATTTTGGGGACCCTACTAATTTCTTCGAGCAAAAATGCAATGTGCATAGTATTAAGTTATTTTATGATTCTTATTTGTTCTATCTATAATCTCGTTAATTATATCTGTATTTTTATGTATATACTGAGTGTACATTTATCCGTATGAATATAACGATTGTACATCCTGTATCGCTATAAGGCCACTATTAGCCCATGTATAGAGTACTGTTATCACATTTGGGCTGGTGCATCTTCTATTAGTCTCTCACTCCTGGACAGAGTTCAAAAGAGAATCGCCAACATGTTAGGTCTTGAGCTGTCACCTAAGCTTAAATCTCTGTCCCATCGACAACATGCTACAACCCTCTGCCTGTTTTACAAGTATTTTAATGGTGGATGCTCCGACGAATTACAAGCACTTGTACTCCCTCGACGTAAATACCCTTGACAAACAGCAACATCCCACCCCTACACAGTAGAGATCTCTAGATGTAAGAAAGCCTTCTACTCTAATTCCCTAGTACTGCTAAACTTTAGAATTCCTTGCTAGGTTCCTGCTTCCCCAACTGTACTGACATGCAGAAGTTCAAATTTAATGTGAACAGATATAATGCTGCTCAACTCCCTACATTAGTATCCCTGCTACTTATGTCCCTGATAATAGCCCCTACGTCAAAGTGGCAATGCGCCTTGTTTATGGTGAAAATGTAATAATAAAACTACTACTACTAATAAATAATAATAAACATGTCTCCATATGAATATAAATATTTTATCATTCTAGTTTCCTTGATGTAAATATATTGAAACTCTTGTGATTCTCAAAAACGTTTCCAATGGCAAGCAGAGCGTAATTATAGTATATAAGAAGTACGGTTTATAGAAATAAGGAGTTGTAGTAGAAACATGCATGCACATATGTAGCTAATAATTGTTTTATAAACATGCTATATAAGGAATGATTTAACTTGATAAACTGAAAACATTCCTCGATTACTGTTGATGAAATTAATTTACATATACTTTAAATAAAATAATAGATATTATCGAATACTTAGATATTTCACTGTCTTAGTTAAACACCAGCTCAATAATAATTAAGTTATATCAATCAGAGCTTTCATATAATTGTTGGGTAGATTGTAAAACTTCAAAAAGTGTTAATTATAATTAAAAGTATTCGAACCAAGACCCGAAAATAAATATTCAACAACGCCCATTTATTATTTAATGTACGGCCGTTCGTGAAAATTATCTGTAATAGCAAAATTATATTCAAGTAAAAATTCCTACACCGTAGAAGTTCTTTAGCATATTAACATTTGTCGATGATAATAGCATGCGAAGCGTCTTGACTTATTAGAAATCTTCGTAATTAAACTCGTGACATTATGGCTAGGAGCAAAATATATCTCTTTTGGTTCTATACTTTATTAGTTTTATCTTCGGTCTATGGGCAAAAATCCTTCAAAACTGAGGATATTATTATTTTCGATCCAACAAAAGGTTTCCATTTTGGAGGAGCTGGATTTACCTCACATCGACAACCGATCGTGTTCTAATTCTGCCCTCTCGGGGAGGTAAGTAAATAGGAACATACACAAAGAGAAAATATTATTTCTTAACAAGATGAGTTTTAACTAAATATTTACTCTGTACTAAAAAAAAAAAGCTGTTGCCTATATATTTTTCTGGTGGATAGAGTTCTATAACAAGAGAGAGAGAGAGAGAGAGGGAGGGAGAGAGAGAGAGAGAGAGAGGGATACGTTTGAAATAGTTACTTTTAATTAATCCATTTTATGTCAGCTATTGAAGAGGTACAAGCCATCTCAGATTCTAGACACTAAGAGGTAAAACTGAACGTAGAATGGAATACCTTTGCATATTTGTGGAGAAGCTGTCCAGAGTAACCTTTCCTGCCTTTTCAGTATTCAAAATCAGCTTCGAAACATAATAGCTGATATCCATTTTTCCTTTATATAACCTTCTTTTTACTGCAGAAATGTTGCGAGTCTCTGTTCTATCTCTGCTTTATCGTTATTCTCATGGCAAGTTCTCAACTAAGCTTTAATTTATGACCCCCTCTCCTGCAAAACATTCACAGCAAACACTCGTCTATGTGCAATGACTGTCAAGAATTTACTTACTTTTTATCCGTACCTTAATCTAAACACAAATTCCATAACCAATTTTTTCCTAGAACTGCCAATATATGGAACTATGTACCGCAGGTCTGCTCTCCAGATGGCTACAGCATGGTCGTCGTCAATGTAAGCAAATTCCTATTGAACCGTCGCCTTAAATAATCAAATTCTACCCAATTTACACTACTACCGATCGTTACACTGTTGTCCTGGCAATTTTACGCACATTAAACAATATTCTTGGATAGCGGGGACCCTCTTGCATAAAAATATGCATGTTAGTATTAAAAGAGAATCAAGGAGAGACAAGTGTTACGGAGAAATAAAATCTTCCAGCATCTGAAGATCTATAGAGTAATTGGTAGAATGGCTTCGTGGTGACAGATTAAACCACTAGACATTCACTAAGGAATATAACATGTTTACGTTCAGATCTTTATCCGTTTTTTTTTTATATAAAAAAAGAAACAGAAACCCGAAATTGGTTTAAAATCATCCATATATTCATGAAAAGCCTTTTATCCTTTCATGCGTAAGTTCTTTATGTCGCCGGTCCAAAGTAAATAAGTAAGCGAATGCAATCAAATTGTGAGCAATTAGAAGTCGTCAGTAAACAAAAGGTTTCTAGGATGAACATAAGATTTTTAAAAAATATTAAATAAAGAAAGACAGTTAATTCTGCCAAAAAAGTAATTCCTTTCTTTTTTTAAATAAAGAAATAAAAATGAAAATCAAATTTAAAAAAAAAGAAAAGAAAACGATTGAAGCATAAACTAAACAAATTTAATAAATAAAGCCATAACGCTACGTTTATCGTCAGCCATTTTGTTTCACCTTTTTATATTCTTGTTGTTTAAACATATTGAATAGCCTATGACAAGATGGCTACTCTCATTCGTTTAAATACGATCACAGATTCAAAATGGACGATTGAGATTTCAAAATAAAAATTCAGAATAAAAAAGTAAAGATGAACTTTAATAATGCAAAACACACACACACACACACACACACACACACACACACACACACACACACACACACACACACACACACACACGTTTAAAAAACAACGACAACAATTACCCTCGTCCCCAGACTCCATTGAAGCTGACGGACGGCCAGGAATAAAATATAATCGAAAAGATATAAAATCAATCAGAGTATTTTGTCGGCATAATTGTTGAAGGATATTCAGTGAGGTGGAATAAATGATTTGTGCTGAACAAACCGACCTAAACCGATATAGACTCGAAACATAAACACGCACACACACATTATATATATACATACTAGTATAATACTCGCTTCTGGACGGGTAAAATAGATTCCCCGAACAGAGCAGTTACGCGCCACTTTATGTGCTCTTAAAAAAATAACTTTATGATATAATACGACTCAATATTATGCCTAGATTCCTTATTTCGATGTACTCTATAATCCATTGTGATACAATGATAAAGATCTCTTTTGGTGAGGTACTTGAGCTCCCCATGTTTAAAAGCTTATGTGTATCTTAGGCATAATTTAAATCACGTGATTAGAAAAATGGAGATCTGAGAACGTGTTATCAATCAAAGGCAGCCTCTAACAATTGCATTCTCAAAATCATGGCGGCAGAAATGGATACAACTGATGTAAATATGGAACAGTTATCACTAAGCATGAAACAAAATACGAAACTATATAGAAATATTTTATTTCAAAAAATTATTTTTGCTTTAATACTTCTTGCGTTATCATGAATCATTTCTATTAATAATATTTTAAATATATTTATATGGAAATAAAGTTTTCTTGAATATTTTTTAAAATTCTTAGAATGTCTTCCACAAATTTTATCACATAATTTTGTCAGAAATAATATAAACACCTAACACGATAACCACCTTTAAGCGAATTACGGAATCCAAAATATGTTAATTATTCCACCAAAGAGCTCCAATAGTAACGTAATGTAAAAAATAAAAAAATAAAAATTTTTATTACTTCATAAGCGTTAAAATAAATATTTTTCAAAATAATAATAAAAACATATAATATCAAATATTATAATTATATAATAATATATATAAAATAATAATATGAAATATTTATATATGGTTTCGTATTTCGTTTCATGCTTATTGACTTCTGTCCCGTATTTACGTACACTGTATCCATTTCCGCTGTCGTATTATTGTGAACACAATTGTTAGAGATTGACAAATCAAATTTGCTCAGCTCAGATGTTTATAAAATCCGATCAATCAAGCGGTAACAGGCGCACAAGATGACGCTGTGAATTGTAAAACAATGACAACGTTTCAATCTTTTTGTTTTTAATATGGACCTATCTATTTATCTTGTTTTCGTCATCATGAGAGAAAAAATATGAGAGATCTAGTTTAATCTGGGAGGCCGTACTTGGCGATCGCCAAAAGTTTGAAATGCGATACCATTGTAATAGACGCATTTTAGCCAGTTCAACGTTCGAGTTCTGAAACAGGTTTTCTTCTTTAAATTTTATATTTATATTAAAAAGGTCTGTAGTGTACTTATTTAATACAGCATCCAATTCCAGCAGAACGATTCCGGTTAGTAATGACGGCAAGAACTCGAAGAGAAAACTCGTCATGGAGACGTAGCCAACAATGCATCTACCCTTCATCTAAAAGAGATGTATATATTGTTTTATCGTGTTTAAACAGCTGGGAAGCTGGTTGCTGTGTCCAGGATGTAACAGTCTTTCAAATGACATCCCCATAGCTCATAAAAATCAAGTTGTTCTCCTCGGCAAAGGATTATATTATACCATTACATGATTTTGATTTTAGAAATTGTCAGAAATCTAAGAAAGTGATTTGGGAAGACACTAAGATTCAGGTAATATTTATTAAATAGTTTCTAATGACTATGGGGTAAGTTCAATGTAAATCTGAAATATCTGAATTTTCAAATGGAATATTATACCCATATTATGTCCTCATTCGTAGCCGAAAGGTGTGAGGTAAATTCATACCTTTAACACAGTTCAGACGAAATTTCAACCTGCTATGTAAACTTACCAGTCTGCCCGAGTAACAATTCGTCAAGTGCACTTTTCTCATAATAGTGACCGTTTTTACGAATAGCCGCATTTAACCCCCGGCCTCCCCCTTTTGTCACACCGGCGAATTTCAGTTACTATGACAACCCAACGTATTGTGGACGAGATAATTATAACATTCCAGAGGACTTTAATGCCGTGACCAACGATCCTATTTTTAGCGTAACATTCATAAATTGAAAGCAATTAGTTCGATTAATGTCACAAACTGACCAACACCCAAGGTTTATTAGCCGCTTTCTTTGGCTTGAGGGTGGGGCCTGTCATATTTGGTGATATTAGCTCTTTCTTCTATCTAGCCCTGGCCTGCACTCCAGTCAACCGGAAATAGGAAGTTCATTAATTGATTTCTAACGGCCGGGAAAGACCCTCACGTACATATTTTTCGAAGCAAAGAAATTATGGCCGTTCTTCATCCCAAGTAGGCTTAAAAATAGTTCTACGTGGAATGGATCATGTCTGTTACACACTGCTATAGAGCCGTTTTGAGGGACCCCCAGCTCCACTGTCTCTCTCCCCCTTTTTCTCTGACACCCTCTCTCTCTTTCTCTCATTCTCATTTTGACGCGGGAAGAATTTTAATACAGTTGGAAGTTGCACGTCGTACGAGTTTGATCGCAAATAATTGGATTCGTCTTCGTTGATGACAGATCTCGTGTCAAAATTGTTAAAATAAAAGATTTCTATTTTTATAAGCAAATATGTTTGTCACCCAGTATTATATCGTTTAATTCTAGCATAGCGATTTTGCCAATAATGACGCCGAGATCAGACCTACGTAGCCGACATCATATCAACCCCTGAATCTGAAGTGGATGTGCTTAGCATTTTATCCTGTTTAACACGAGCGGAGCTCAGGACCGTACCCAGGACGTAACAATCGTTCCACAAACGTCCTGACACCACGGGCAAACCAAAATACTCTCCCGGGAAAGAGATCGCGTCATAAATCAATGTTGGTGTATCTTTTCAATTGCTCGCTATGGAAGAAAAGTTCTATTATTATTATTATTATTATTATTATTTTTTTGATTACGGAATTAAACTTGCCTAGAATGTTATAAATCTAGTACGATCCATTTTGGAGTATCTCATTCAAGCAACATATCTTCATCCTCAAAAAGATATCGTGCACCCGAAGAGTGTACAACGGTTAACAACAAAGATGGTGGCACGACTCTCTACGCTTATACACAAATAACGGTTACAAGTGCTAAATCTGTTCTCACTTTAGCAGTCGAGAATATTAGAACTGAATTTTACTTAGCATTTGCAGACCTGTGGCGTAACAGATAAAGCATTAAGTAAGTTCAGTTTTAAGTGACACTCTTATGGAGCTTGAGGATTCAATCCTAACTGAGGGCTACAGTAAGAATTAAATTGCAAATTAATTAAGATGTCTACCCGACCACAGGACACGATAAAGCTACGCCCATGAATAAATAAATGGTTCCGTTTGTAATTTCGTGTAAATTCACTAGTTCGAAAGAAAGATTACAGAGTTCGTTAATATGCAACTGAAGAAGATCGGAGATTACATCGATGGAAACGTGCGAATAACACCCAAAAAACAAACATTGTCCGAATAATCCGAATAAAATAGATGCAACATAATTTTAATTTCTACCGAAGTAAAAGTTGTCAGTTTACTTCTGCATGCTGTATGATTGAAAGAGAGAGACGGGGGGGGATAGAAAAAAGAAAAAAAGCGAAAGGAATAGGAAAAACAAAAAGACAGAGAAAAAAGAGAACAGGAAGAAAGAAACAGAAAGCGAGAAAACATATGTAAAGAGAAATATCGATAGAGATAAAAACTAAAGAGAGAAACAAAAGGGAATAATAAAAAAAGTATAATAACAACTATACATTTATAGTTAAGTATGCTCATATTTCTTTTTTAATAACAAATGATATGCGTATATGCTTATATCGTTGTGTGAACATGATTCACTTTCAAACGAATTAATCGAATGATACCGTACTTTGGGGTAATTGCGCCAAGTCCGATGTAATTGCGCCAACCAGCTAAAAGTGATCTTTTGGCAACCACGCATATAAAAACACTTGTTTTTAGTTGGCGCAATTACCCCCAGATTTGGCGCGATTACCCCAAAGTACGGTATGGATTTTGGAGCACATGATTTCAGCGTAAGTGTTAACTATAGGCTTCATTTTAGTTTTATGAAAAGGAGTAAAAAAAATGTGTAAACATTTGAATATTTCAGTTTTGTATTGAATAGACAACAAATAAAAAGAAACACTGAATTTCAAGTTTTTCTTAAAACCGCTTTTAGCGATAGGTTTTAAACCCTTTCTCAAATCAAAATCGTGAAATGGATTATATCAAATTTGGAATAAGAATTCTATACATAAGATTTAATATCATTATATTCTGATTTTAATCTAAAGGTTTATAAAAGTGGTGCAGAACTGTTCTATTAATTCTACTTATACTGTGAAAGGTATTTTTCTTTTAGATATTTGTATGCATATAGGATTCACTCCTAAACTAATTTACAAGCCATTGTGGATCCTTGAATACAGCTGCTAAACATAACTAAAACTAGTTATAATGTAGGATATATTTAGTTTGGAGAAAATAGAGTAAACAGCAAGCGGCTTCGAATGAGTGAATTATCCTATTTTTTTAGTTTCTTTGAAGTATTTTAAGGAGGATTTTCGTGGGCATAGTTTGAGAAGAACTTACTATTTGAAAATTCAAATATTTCAGATTAACATTGGATTTAATAGAAACCAGTTAAGAAACATTCCATTGATTACATTTTAGGCCTGTTATAGAATGAAAATCACGTAATAGATTTCGATCAAAACTGAAATAAAATATATAATTACAATAAAAATATCTTCATCTTAATCGTAGTAAGCAGACATAAAAGTGGTGAAAACTGACATTTGGTAAATTATCTTCCCTGTCTTGGGTCTCATATTCTTCTGAAATTGATCGATTAATTTGTTTAAGAGTAAATCGTGTAGATAAAAATACATAAACATACTCACACACGTGCGCGCGTACACACACACACACACACACACACACACACACACACGAACTTCTTGCACGCAAAATTGGCTCAGTATATGTTTAGAGAGAGTTGTATTAATAATAATAAATTGTACTTATTATTGAACGTATCCTATCTAGTGAAAAGACGAGCGAGATATTTAAACGCCTTTAAAACCGTGCGTTCCCCATTTAGAAACATCGCGCAAATATGGCAACCGA
Source organism: Euprymna scolopes (assembly GCF_053919585.1). NCBI lineage: Eukaryota > Metazoa > Mollusca > Cephalopoda > Sepiida > Sepiolidae > Euprymna > Euprymna scolopes. The sequence continues at coordinate 59,324,605 of NC_136483.1, forward strand.
GCCTTTCTAGCGACAGCCGATGACCAATTTATAACAATAGAATCCGTTGATGAGAATAGACGCTTCGATGCTATTCCACGTCATTGCGTCGAGACCAGGGGCACATGCATAATTCTCCGTCGTGTATTGTTGTTTTCCATTCCCATCAATTCCATCTGCGAATGGAATAAGAGAAACAAATCGTCAAAGAGAAAGTACAGTGTCTAGCCAGCTGTCAAGTTAGGGTTCACTTGAGTGTCGTCAGAGTCAAGCGGTGTCAACGTGGCCGGTCTAATACTAAGGGCATAGAGAAAAACAATCAAGGAAGATAACAAAATACGCAGAGGGTTAGCGCAATAATACTACTACTACTACTACTACTAATAATAATAATAATGATAGTAGTCCCTTAGAACTTGGACAAATAACTACGAGAAATCATAATCAAGGAGGAGACTGATATAATACAACATACGGTAATGCTGAAAACAGTTGAAATCTTAAGGGAAACCTTCGAATGCGGAAATGAACCAATGTGAGCTACACAATCAAAATGATAGAATAGAGTTGTAAATTTGGGTTGAATTTGGGGGTATCAAAACCAAAGCAAAATATGATGAAAGCAAAAATAAAATAGATAAACCCCATAATTTATTATACCATACCTTTTCACACTGAAACACTTATCAGAATATTCTGTGGATCTATATTAAAAAAACTTGTTAAACTTTGTGACATATTTCCATTCTATGGAGGTCAGGTGCGAACGAACACCCTATAATTTTATTATACCATATTTCTTCAAACTGAAACATAATTATCAAAGTATACATACGCAGATAGATATGAAAAGTCTTTATTAAAGTTTGTGCCTATTTCATTCTATGGAGGCCAGGCGCGAACTCAGACCCCACAATTTTATTATACCATCCCTATTTAGGGTAAAGCATACTTATCAAAGTATTATTATGTACATCTATATCAAAAACACTTGTAAACGCTTTTTTTTATTTTTAAATTTTTTTATTTCCATACTTTGTGTACCAGGTGCGAACGCAGACCGCACAATTTTAATGAACCACCGTTCTGCCAGATCAAACATACCCATTCCTGTGTCTCGATACATCTTCTATCATTATATGTAATCAGTTTTTTTATAATACTCAACCATATAGGAGCCTATTCGTGACCACACACACACAGCTTTATATTATATATATATATATATATATATATATATATATATATATATATATGTGTGTGTGTGTGTGTGTGTGTGTGTGTGTGTGCATATATATATATATATATCATGTTTACAATTTTTACCTTGAAAAAGAAGTTTAAAATAACGTTAGCTGTAGGAGGCCACGTAAAAAAAATGGTGATCTTAAACAAAGCTACTTCTTAAAAGATATAGTTTGTAACATGAAATCTATCTATATATCTATAAAAGTGAACGTGCCTGTGTATCTGTCTGTGTGTGTGTGTACATTTCCCTACGCAATAACTCTCACAATTTTTAGTCTACAGACTCCAAATTTTATATACATGGTACGGAGATTTGGGAAAATCTATGAGATCGGTTGTTGACCAGAAATTTGGGTGTTAAGGGGTCAAAGTTCAACGATTTGACCTTTGAGAACTCTACCAAATTCCTCCGACAATTTGGGGTCTAAACACTTGAGATTTTAGATATAGATTCCTTGGACATGGATCTAACTTAATAACTTGAATTGAGCCCAAAATGATAAATGTTAAGGGATCATAATAGGGGTCAAATTAAAAAAAATTGACCTTTTTTATTGTTTTTTGCTCAGCATACACCTCCAAACACCCGGGCAACGCCAGGCACACATACTAGTATATCTACAAAAGTGAACGTGTCTGTGTATCTGTGCGTCTGTCTGTGTGTGCGTACATTTCCTTACGCAATAACTCTCTCAATTCTTAGTCTACAGGCTCGAAATTTGATATACAGGGTACTGAGATTTGAAAACAAAATCTATGAGATCGGTTTTCGATCAGAAATTTGGCTGTTAAGGTGTCAAAGTGCAACGATTTGACCTTTGAGAACGCTATCAAATTCCTCCGACAATTTTGGATTGAAACACTTGAAATTTTAAATATAGGACATGGATCTAACTTAATAACTTGATTTGAGCACAAAATGATAAATGTTAAGGGGTTATAATAGGAGTCAAATTTTAAAAAATTGACCATTTTTTTTTATTTTGTTAATTTTTTTTTGATCAGCATACACCTCCAAACACCCGGGCAACGCCTGGCACTCATGCTAATAAAGTAATAAAAAAAAGTGTAGTAACTTGGTCCTCTTATAAAAACAGTACATTCCAGTCGTAAAATGAAATATGATTTAAGGAATCAAAAAGAATTCTAATTACATTTTACAAATAAAAGCGAATTATTTAAAACTAATAAAGAGACAATTAAACACTCGAGCTAATTATGCAAACACATCGATTTCAGTCTTTACCACATCCGTCAATAATATCGGAGTCGTGCTTTCCTCTCTTCACGAAAGGCCGAGCCTTCGAGGTTAATATAACGAGCAAAATGAAAAAAAAAAATTAATGTAAGTAAAAATATTGTGTTTGTTTATTTGTTTTTTTTTAAGTTTCAAATTCATTTTTAAATGTTTAAAATTTAAAAGCACATGCTTAACTAAATCTTTGATGTATTTTCATGAAGCGAGGCATGCATATTAAAAAGCAATACATTTCTTTATGTTCTAAGATGTTATTGTTATTCACGCACATTATCCTTAAGTAATCCTAGATGGAAACGGCGGAAATTTAAAAAGACGTTTTTAAATTTCTTTAAAAACTAACTTTTATCAATAAAAGTTAGTTTTTAAAGAAAATTTAAAACCTTTTTGTTTTAATGTCCGAACTATTAAAATATCATCACACGAACACACACACACAAACACACACATATAAGTGAAAGTGTCTCTCTGTGTACATTTCCCTATACAATAACTCTGTCAATTTTAAGTCTACAGACTCGAAATTTGATATACAGTGTATGAAGATTCGAGAAAATCTTTGTAATCCGTTTTCGAATTGAAATCTGGCTGTTAAGAGATCAAAGTTAAACGATGTGACTTTTGAGAACTCTACCAAATTCCTCTGCCAATATTGGGTATAAACAATTGAAATTTTAGATATAGGTTTTTGACATAGATCTAACTCAATAACTTTATTTGAGCCCAAAACAATAAAATGTTAAGGGATCATAATAGGGGTCAAAGTAAAAAAAAATATGACCTCTGCGGTCTCTACCAAATTACACAGACAATTTCTGGTCTAAACATTTGAAATTTTACATAAAGGGTATTCAGCGATAGGGTAAGCTTTTAAATAGGTCTGGGTCGAAAATTTAAGTTACCAATATATAAATGTATGTATGTATGTTTTCAGGTCGGCCTAAAACTTTCGATAGAGGCGACGGATTTTTATAAGATCAGTATCGTTTTGAAGTTCGCTCTTTCAGACGACAAATATCGAAAAATTGGCTAAACACATTAATATCTTTACTTTCAACTGGGCACTTTTCTACAAGGGGGGGGTCGCTTTTTTCGCCGATATTTACGAAAGTCATCCTCTCCTTCGATTGTCTAGCTTTAATTTAAACCTACGTCACTTCCGGTTTGGCGGCGGTCGTAACAGCACAGATGTCACGTTTTTTTTCTTGTTCTTCCCCTCCTTCGCGGTACGGGTTCGAGCCTGCGGTCCGAATACCATTTTTTTTTTGCTCAACACACCTTCAAACACCAGGGCAACGCAGGCACCCATGTTAGTATATATATAAACAGAGAGACCCGAGGTTGTCCAGGATTGAATGAAGATCCACAAATATTCCACGGTCCCATACTTTTATTGTCATCGAAATCGGTGAAATCGGCGATTTTTTAAGCAAATAGATTGATAACTTGCTCTATTTAAGGACGCTCCTCCGTATTGTACCCGGGAGAAGCTTCACATGCCTCCCTGCAATTACTTAGGCCACAATACATTGTAGTCTACATTACACTTTAGATAATCTGTTGAATTAATAAAATTCTTTAAATAATGACTTCACTTGAAGTTAAAAAGGCAAAAGTAAAGTATCATGGTTGAATTGTGCTCTAAAACATTGATTTCGAAGTCGCCCTATTTTATCAAAGAAAAGGCTTGATTTTTATGAAATTATTTTCACATAATCACTTGAAACGTACAACAGTCAAGTATTATAGTTCAATTGTACTTTAAAAAGACTAATTCATTCCCAACGGGCCACTGTCTGACATAGTATAGAATTTATAGTTGATTTTATAGACTAAGCCTTTTTACTTGTACGGTGATAAAATTTCGCAAATGCACTTGTGATGTTAGGTAGTATAAAAGCGTTAACTTTAGTTAAAACTGAACTTCCTTTCTTGACCGTTTTTTTTTTATTATCGATTTTTTTTATATTTTTCAGATTCATTCCGATACAAAACCACGTAAGGTCACACCCAGAGGCATTAAGTACATTTCTGTGAAATTAAAAAAAATCGAACTAGCAGCTTGCAAGTCTATAAAGAACGAACGCACACACAGCAAAGTTCCTTTATATAGTAGTAGGCAGTCCGGCGTTACACGGTCGTAAAATACGCTTAGGTGTGCTAATTTAATTCATGCAGATTTCGTATTTATTATAATAAAGCCAATCTCTATTAATTATTATATGATACCAAATATATAGTAGTGAGTTGAAAAATTTAAAAATATGACTTTAGTGTCATCAACTAGAATCGAAACCAAAACATTTAGCTCTCCAGCGGTACTTACTATCATCTTACCTAAGGGCACATGCTTATCAAAACTTGACAAATTAACTCAGTTAAAATTATAAATGCATAATTGCATATGCATAAAGGATACACATAAATTCGATTTTCGCTTGCCAAGTTCTAATTCTGACAACTTACCAGCTTTTATTTCGGCTAAAAATCAAATCGAATGTTTTTAACAAGTCCGAATAGTTCATATATCAAGTTTCAAGTCTGTAAACCAAATATTGACATTTATTTGATAGAAACTGTTCCGCACACACAGGTCACTTTATATATATACTAGCATGGAGACCCGACGTTGCAGTAACTTAGTCCAAAATAAAGGTTATTCTACATTGCACTCTACAGAACCTACTGTTCATTTTATAAAATTATTTTATATAAACTTTTTTCCAGTTAACAAAAAAAAACAAAAAAACAAAAAAAAAAACATTAATAGATTTACGTGCGGGGTTTGAACCTACAGACCACCTCATGCAAAAAATCAAAATAAAAACAAAAGAAAAACACGTAAATATTCAAGTTTTACAAAATTCTTTGCAGTTAATGAAAAAAAAAGAAAGAAATTTACGTGCGGGGTTTGAACCTACAGATATCATGCAAAAAAAAAAAAATACGCGTAAATTATCAAGTTTTATAAAATTCTTTGCAGTTAATGAAAATAAAAAATAAATTTACTTGCGGAATTTGAATCTACAAACCATGTCATGCCCCCCCCCCAATAAAAAAACGACACATAAAACAAACTATTAACTTAATTTTCCCGGCCCGTTGTTCTAGCATTGTTGCTTAGTCACGACATGGAAAAGATGGCTTTATCGATGATAGATAAATTAAAATAACGTTTGATTATCGGTAATTATCGGGGGTATTCTAAGACAAAACTGAACTGAGATCACTCCCAGACTTATACACTAAAGTTCTGTAAATTTTCAAGAAAAGCTGTTCAGCGGTTTCGGAGTCTATAAGAAACGAACTCACACAGACAAAGTGTCATTTATATATATATATATATATATATATATATATATATATATATATATAATCATCTCTGTCGAATTTCAGACAAGTTGCCCGAAATCCTGCTCAAAACTGATTTGTAATCAAGGTTTGTGTACAATCATTTCCATGCTCCGGAACTACCGATAAACTCAGTTGGTGAAAACGATTGCAACAAGACAGAATAGACAGTTATATTAGAGCTTTATCTCTCCTAGATGTATCTCTGCGGACTAAGGGGGCATCTCTCCCAGTGCTTTTAAATGATAAAAACTACATCGCGGCGAAATACATACCTCCAAATGGTAACTCATCTGGTAATGTGTAAGCTCATTATGGCTTAGCTTTGGTGATCTAACGCGCTTCGATCTGCCAACGTAATTATGCCATGGGACGATTAAACAGAATCGGAATCGAAAGAATCGGAACCTTTGTGGGTATCGGAATATGTATCGGAAAAAAACTGTGCCTATTTTCCGATGCCATAAACGATTCCTTTTTTTATTTGATTTTCTTTAAAGCAAAATCTTTCAGTATTATTAGTAATGATAAAATAAGAAATCTTTATTGATTTTAAACTACCAGTAAAACTAAAATATATAAATTATTCTTATGCTTCCGTTTAAGAAAATCTACGAAAATCTAACGTATGCTTGTACGCTAATCGGGAAAAAGAACACATCTATAGTTATATATAAAGAGATTTATGAATAATCTGAATCGGAGTCGGTAATTGTATCGGAATCAGAAATTCAGCACGGAATTGGTAGTTGTATCCGAAAAATATATTCGCGTTGTTCCATCATATATATATATATATATATATATATATATATATATATATATATATATATATATATATATATATATATATATATATATATGGTGGTGGATGGTTTTTGGCCTGATGAGGTGATTTTCCCTGATAGGGGGTCATTGAAACACGTTTGCTAATGTGTAGCCAATAGCTCTCCAACAATCAATATATTGCTCTGTTTCATGCATTGAGCACTCTTTGGAATGACATATTGTGTTGTTGTTATGAGTTACTGAAAAATTCTACCAACAGTATAATAATATATATATATATATATATATATATATATATATGTTAAAACTTTCACGTATGATTCTAGAATAGTCATTTCAAGGTTATTCGGAGTTTTTGAAGTGTTAAAATTATTTTTTTTATATTTAATATTTTATTTTTTTGTATTTCAAGCGGTCCTCTGTTCATGATCACAAAAAAATAGCGAAATAAAAAAATAATAATTGCGATACTTTTTATGCTCAAGAGCGGAGGACCGCTTGAAATATAAAAAAGAAAACAAAATATTAAATCTAAAAAACAACATTGTTTCATGCTTAAAAAACCCTCATAACCTTGAAATTTATATATACATCGATATACACGCACACACACACATATGTATATATATATATATATATATATATATATATGTCTACGCAGAAAAGGATGGAGAGAAATAACAAGAGACTGCCACTTCTAAGTAGATTATGTTCACATCTGCACATCGATTGTCGTATTTACTGTTTCGTGTTTGTTTCCTACGAAATTATTAAGATTACTACCCTCTCCATCAATTAATGGTTCTGCTTAAACAAAAAGCCGCTTTTTGCAGAACTATTGACCCAAAATGAATTTGCTATGCGCTTCATTATTTCTTTGAGGTTTTCCACCTTTTATTCGAAGCGATTTCTTTGGTTTGGCCTACAATCTCAAGCCACCCATACTCTCCTCGGTAAGAAAGGAAACGGAGTGAAAAGAAGTCCTTAATATACTGACACTTTCGTTGTCTGAGACAATTGTCCAAATACGATGATTGCGGTCATTGTTTGACCGTTTATTGACCGTCATTAGTGCGTCGTCTTGTCAATGGCGCGACCATTCACGTCTTCCGTGGATTTAATGATTTTATCGTCTTTCTTAGAATTCTTCGGCAAGGTAAATTAACCTGGTTTCGTTTCTATGTCTTGCGGCAAATCAATCCTTTAGCGTTATTTAACAATCTCACATATTACTCATGCAATGTTTAAGTGCAGATATTTTTCGCTGAATTTAGATAAACTGATAAACATATTGATTGCAAAGTTCAAATGTTATTGTGATATAAATATGTTGCTTATTTTGCAACCCTTGATTAATTTGTTCGAAATTTGACGATTTCAATCCAATATTTTTTACATATAACTCATCTGTTATACTCAAAGCATGTCATTATGTAATATAAATATATATTGTAAAATTTTTTTTTTTGGGGGGGGGCATATTTCTACGTTTTTCCTCTTCTTTCTTTTCTCTTGAGTTTGCGTCACTGCTGCTGATTTTGTTTGTCACGCGACAAAGTTCTGCCTATTGATTTATTGAACTGCGCATTCCCTCATTTTGTGATAAAATTCAAGCTGAGGTTGCCAGTTGGAGCTTGCCACTAAAAATGCAATAGTCTCCCCATCTTAACAGGACGTTAATATATTGAAGTGAACCCGTGTAAGTTACGTGGCGAAGTTTATAATGTTAAAGTGATTTCGTCTAAGTTACCTGACGAATTCGCATCTCGTTGAAAGAAATCTACTTCAAGTAAATCCAAGAAATCTGTCAAGAACAAGCTTGCATGTCGGAAATATTCTCACTAGGAAACATTTAATATGCAGTGGAAGTTTCTATCACTATCACAAGATATTTTCTTCTAAAGCCTAAAAAATGGATACATCTCTTGTTTGCGTTTTCTAGGAGCCATTAACTCTCAGTTCGGGGCAACAACTAAATAAAATAATATTTTTATCCTGACCGGAACGAAGAAGGGATTTGGAAAGTAGTTTTTACCTGACTCTTTGCCACATCAGAGAATGTTATTATACGAAGAACTATGTGTATTTTTTTTCAGGTTATTCCTTCAAGAAAATACGAAAATAAATTTCTCATTATAAAAGAACAATCTCGGAACATTATTTTCAGATAAGTTATCTTTGTCTCCAGGTATTTCAACTGATCTACACGAGTGAACTGTTGTTTTAAAATAGACGTCATTACCAAATGTAAGCTTAAATTGCGACCAAAGGCAGATAACTTTTTCGACTTTGCTAAAATATTCGAACTTTAAAAAAATTTCTGCACTAGTGTAAATCTCATATCACGGCACTAAGTAAAGAACACCTTGGTAACCCGTTTTTTTCTATCTTTCATAATTGTTACCATACAAAGAACTTTCTTTGTAAGTGAGAGCAAAATCCTAGCAAGAGACAACGTGAACTTTTCTTTTGGCTCTAAGTTTTTTCCTCAATAAAATTGTTTGTTTGCTTCTATCAACCAAGTCTTTTCTCTTCTCATTTTTTCTTTTTGATTTTCTTTGTCTTTGTAACGTTTTTGTACGTTGAAATTACCTTAATTGAAAGTGATTATCATAATTGCGACAATATATATACATATTGGATTGGTGCAAAAATAATGTAGTTTATATATATAGTTGAACGTCAGAACGACATTATTTTCGCATCAACCTAATATATATATATATATATATATATATATAAGAATACATATGTGTATAAATAAAAATACATATATACATAAATAAAAATGCATATATATATAAATAAAATACATATATATATACAAATAAAATACATATATACATATAAAAAATACATATACATATATAAATTCAATGAAAAATTGAGAAATAATTTCACTGTAAAACTAAGTCAATATTAGTATCAATATTATATATTACAATCCCAATCAAATAAAAAAGCTACATATTTAAAATAGAACATTTTATATATATATATATATATACATCTGTCTTCATATTTTGAAACTATCTCCTACAAAACAAAGTCGCAGAGCGGCGCTTAGTGGCCGGAAACGACATGATTTTTTACAGACCGTTCTTTTGTATGTCTTTAGCGGATAAAACAGTTTTTAAGGTGTCAAAAATGAGTCAAATTTATTAAAATAAAAGTTATACATATTATACTTTCATCTTAGTTTATTTTTAATATCTAATTTTTAACCACTTCATATGCGTGTCATATTGGTACAGTAATAACGTCACCAGCTTTGAATGCTACGGTTTTGCTTTGGTTTTGATACTAGCCGATGGCGTCCAAATACTTTTTTTTTCTTTTGAAATCACGACTCTAATAATATATTCGGAATCTGGACAAATTAAAATAGCATATTTAAGCATAGTTTACACTAATGCAAAGCCGGGCGCTCTCACTATATATACGTGTGTGTGTGTGTGTATGTGTGCGTGTGTGTGGATTCTTAATCCGGCAGAGGGATGTGATGCATCTAGTGTGTTAGGTATAAGTTAGTGTTAAGTTCATGCCTGCATGCCTTCTCGCATCCAGCTAACACTGCTGGCTAACCTCACGGTGAAAATGGAGCAGCTATGCATAGGTCTTCCCTGCCAGTACATAGCCTCTCCATCATCAAGACTACTACAGTGCATTCACGTTGGCCACACATGGTAACTGGATGCCTTGCGGCCCCAGGCTAAACTTGTAGGAGATCTCGGAGTAGTAAGGGATCGCAGAGATAGTGTGTGGACATCTCCTGCCACACTACCAACCCCTACCCAACTGTCTTGTGGGTGCCCTTGGTTGGGCGAAGACTAGGGGAACCAACCCCAAAATCAAACACCACTGCCTTGTGGGCCTTATGACAGCAAAATGCTAAGGAGATAGGAACTATGTCTTTAAATCCTACTGCTGCCTTGCAGTTTTTCTTTACAAGGCTATGTAACCTCATCCATAAAGAAAAAGCGTAGTAGCGGACACGATTGGGCGACTGTTTACCACACTAAGATTACTTTCGGCCAAAACCTGCGGCCTCCTCTACTGCCAGTTGTAGCGGGTTCACTCCACTGGAAATAAGCATTGGAGGTTCAGAGGGTGTCTATCTGATGCGCAACAGATACTGCATCTAAACTGTGCAAGCAAGTTTGGAGCTAAGGGGGAAAGTCCTGTAGTAATGGAGTGAGACTACGCCAATACTGAGGGATAAAGCACTGAGGCCCCAACTAGTCATCGTCAAGACTGGCGGACTACATGATGATGATGATTATATATATATATATATATATATATATATATATATATATATATATATATATATATATATAACAGAACCAATAGTTATAACGAAAAGAGCCGAAAAAAAAGCCAAAGAAAACTCAACCACTTTAGCAGTATGGATTAAGGAATTAAAGGAAAATAAAACTGAATATAAATTAAGATGGTCAATAATTGATAAAAGGGAAAAATATAAACCTAGCAAATCGAAAAGATGCAACCTATGTATATTAAAATCATACCACATACTAATATCAAAAGAAACATTATTAAATAAACGACTAGATTAACAGGACTAGATTATAAAAAAGAAAACGTGAGTCTTTGAATTTTCAACAAAATTTTACACTTTATAATATATATATATTATTAAAAAAATAATTCCAGCAGTGCTCTATTATAAAGAAAAAAATTCCGAAAATTAAAACGTATTATTTATATTTTCAGAAAGTTAGAGATGAGATGTCATCGTTACCGTCGGTTTCAAACGTGATAAAATGGGGACCGTTTTTTATACCCATATCAAGCTCTCTTCAGCCTATACAATGAGTATCGACTGAAGAGAGCTTAGTATAGGTATCCAAAACGGTCCCATTTTATCACGCTTGAAACCGACGGTAACGATGACTCATCTAAACTTCTGAATACATACATATTATATACATATAAAAAGAGAGACAGGCACACAGACAGACAGACAGAAACAGAGAGACAATTATTTTTAAAATTGCTCTGTTTCTCTTTTTGGATTTTTCTAATTTGGAGATTTCTTTTTGTATTTTCGTCGAATTGTTGCGAATATGTTTCTTTTTTATCCATTATTTCGCGAGCACTTTAAACTGAATCGCCCAGTCCTCATCAGGCAGTTATGTCTGTTAACCTTTAAAATGTGTGTAAGTTTATAGTTTTGAAAAGTATATCCGAGTATCGAATGCCATGCGCGAGATCATGGTCACGTGTTAAAGGATTAAATAATTATATATATAATACTTGAAATTTTCAAGTATACTCTTATGTCTGTGTGTGTATGTGTGTGTGCATGAGGAAGAATTTATGCGGATCTAGGCACGTCTTGTCAGTGTTCTAAAGCTTTTAGAATCCGAACGAAACATTTATTTATCCGCGTAGCCTCTTACTAATACGGTTTGTGCACTTTTTAATATCTATTACTATTTTAAATTTATATTATCGATACATTTAACTTAACTCATAATATATATATATATATATATATATATATATAGAGAGAGAGAGAGAGAGAGAGAGAGAGAGAGATACACTCCTATAAATTCGGTTTTCTTTTTATATTAAAAACCCTCTTTTTTATTTATTTAACAAGAAAATACAATTTTCTAAAATCTTGGTTGTGGAATTGCATTCACTAGCAAACGATCTAGCTAATTTGCATATTCTTTTAAACATTCATATTAATCAATTCCCTATTAGTTGCTTCGGTTTTTTAATGGGATAATCATCTTTAGTTAACTATTACGTGTAATTGTATTCATGCAGATATTCTACATGATTTATACTTGCATAATATTTGCGTAAAACTTTATAGTAAACACAAAATTGTTTCCATATATATTTATGTATACGTATATATTTTTGTTAAACAAATCTATCTATCTATATATCTATAAAACCGAACGTGTCTATGTATCTGTCTGTGTACATTTCCCTACGCAATAACTCTGCCAATTTTTAGTCTACAGACTCGAAATTTGATATACAGGGTACTGAGATTTGGAAAAATCTATGGTATCGGTTTTCGACCAGAAATTTGGCTGTTAAGGGGTCAAAGTTCAACGATTTGACCTTTGAGAAGTCTACCAACCGCCTCCAATAATTTTGGGTCTGAACACTTGAAATTTTAGATATAGGTTCCTTTGACATGGATCTAACTTAATAACTTGATTAGAGCCCTAAACAATAAATGTTAATGGGTCATAATAGGGGTAAACGTTTAAAAAATTGGCCGTTTTTCTTTTTGTTGTTTTTTGCTCAGCATGCACCTCACACCCGGGCAACACCGGACACCCATGCTAGTATATATATATATATATATATATATATATATATATATATATATATATATATATATATATATTACGAAAAACAATTATATAGAAGAATAATTAAAATTACATTAAAACAGGCAAATACATACACACGTGTGTTAAAGCCAATCAGTAAAAACTACCTCAAAATACAATACAAAAAAGCGTTAATTATCTCATTATCATGATAAGTATTTTATAACCTCTTATTTTATTATATTTCTTTCTTACGATTCCACATTACACTGGGAAAGACCGAAAGAATAGTAGAAAATACTGTTCTTAAATCTTTTTTCAAAAGCCATATAATAATTGTACACGAAACCAAATAAGAGATGGACGCCTTGTGCAAAGTGTAATTTCTCTGATATTCTTGAGGGTTACGATACAAGGTTAGATGGAGTTAGATGAAGGCAATACATATAGAAAAGTATGCTCTGTTGAAAACCAATCAGGATAGCAAGAGCACGTATGCCCTTCACAGCAAAAAAACTTTTGTACTAGTCAGCAAGGAAGTGGCAAGGCTCGACAAAACCGCCATGAGAATAATCATCCTAGCGCGCAATCAGGTCTAAACGGAGATAGCGCAACATAGTCATCGAAAGAGTTGGTATGTATCATTTTGATTTCTGATTGATAATCGTGAAAGAAAGAAGAGATGATTAGTTTTTGATGGCAATCACCAATTAACGATCACTCTCAATTTCATCAATTATGAAAAAGTGATTTGTGCTTAATATTTCGATGACTATATTCATCTTTTTATCACATTTCATCATCCGGCCTTTCCTTCACACTTTTACCCCTTTCTCCCCACCAGCAGCTGACCATCGTTGCTCTGTGATTTGAAAACGTGGAATTTCAATGGTTCTTTTTTTCGGTCTGGTGCTAGTAATCTAACAGGGAGACTGCGTATTTTGTACTGGCTGTCATCTACCTCGTTCTGGTCAGACGCCTGTGTCTGCGTTTGGGCTGAGGATGGAAAGGGGAGATTTATTCACTCAAGCCTTAATATCCTGGACAGTGCCCGGGGGGCAATTAAGTAACATCAGGGTGCGTAGAGGAAGTGGAGACTGGGGGAAGGATTCAGAGAGAAGGTGGATGGTCAGGTGCGACAATGGTCTGGAGATGGTTAGTCTGATGACCAAATGCAAGAGGGAAAAGGAAAGAGAGAGATTGTGAGGGAGAAAAATAAGGATGAGAAGGTGATCGATATATAAGAGTGGGAGGGAAAGAAAAATAGTATGCGAGGAGGAGGGTGAAAATTGAAATGGGGGGGGGTGAGAAAGAAAGTAAAGACAAGGGGGAAAGCAAAGGAGGAGAAAGGGAAAAGGGGATAAAAAGGAAGAGAACAAACATGCAAGATAAAAACACGAATATCAGAGGAGAACGGGAAAACATAGATAACTAGCAGATGTACCCGGCGTTGTCCGGTATTAAACATAACGTTAAACTACTTTAAAAAATGAAGTAAAAAAAGGCACGTTAAGAAACTAAGACATGTGCAGGCAAGTGTTATATTTTTGCTAAACAGTTCACTTCTTGTACGTAAAAAATACTCGAAAATCAAACCAAAAACTATGAGTCAAGCACCAAAACCATTAAACTAGCTTGCCACGCTCTTTAAAAAAAAGTGTTTTAAAACTACTTATTCATTACATTAGGATGCTTTCATGTGAATGATTCGTGCATGCGCAATCGTGAAACAGTTGACTAACAGATAAAAACTAATGCCACTCAAGTACCAATTTTTCAATTTTGACCCCTTAGCAGCTGCTCATTTCCGAATGAAAACCAATTAAAAAGTTTGCCACATGTCTAAATACTGTATATACGAATTTTCTTGTTTATATATTAAAAATTCGTGGAGTATATAGGTTGAGAATTGTTTACACACACATTCTCACTTTTATAGAAATATAGAGGAGATACTTAGAAACTGTGAGAGAGGGAGAGGAACTAAGGACATCAAATAGGACAGCAATAGAAGATAGGGATAAACTGAAGAAAAGCATGTCTTCAAGGAAACCCGAGAGGGTGAAGGTGAGATAGTAAGGGAGCGGTGGTATGATTCACTTAAGAGAAATAGGCTTGATAGTAAAAGATAAACAGCGTACATGAGAGAGAGAGAGAGAGAAAGAGAAATAGTGAAAAAGAGGAGAAAAGGGAGATTCATAAGGAACTACAGTTGTGGAGAGAGAGAAAGAGAGAGAGAGAGAGAAATCTATCTATGAGGATGATAAAATGAGAGATACTGAGATGGTGCGATCGAGTGAGATGTAGAAATAAAGAATTATAAACAGAAGAAAAAGCCTTCGTTGTAAAAAGGCGAAGAGAGGAGATGGAATACTTGTTAAAAGAAACTAAAGGATGAACAAAATTTATAAATCGATCATTCTATTAAAATAACGAAAAGTAGACATCTGCCGCAGGTATCGAACCTGTTGTCAACAACGGAAGCCAGATTTATACAATTACATTGAAATGACACAAATATTTGGTAAAACTATTGATTTTTATATCATCACAAAGGAACATCTTTATATATATATATATATATATATATATATATATATATATATACATATATATATACACATATATATACACACATATATACACACATATATATACGTATATATATACACACATATACATACACATAGATATAGACATATACATATATATATATATATATATATATATATATAGAGAGAGAGAGAGAGAGAGAGATTTGCTATAATTTTTCCAAACTTTGTAAGGGCATCCTAACTGATTCTATATATTACCCACTACCCAATACATTTCAACCGAAAGATCGTTTAAGATTCTAACCGTCTCCTTAACTGTAATTTTTTGTACCTTTCTTGAACTTGGTTCACCGGGTATATTTGCCCGGTAGTTTTGGAAAAAAAAATCATTAATCCGGTTGCTCGCACAATTACTAGAATGACGGAAACTTTCTTAAGATTTTGCCGAGTAAAGAATTGAGCTCTTTTCGTAAAAAAAATATAATTCGTAAGTCATGTCTGAATCTCAGTTTACAACGCCGCGTTTAGCTACACAGAACAGCTGTGATACGACGAAACAGGTCTATCGATAGCAATAATAGCCTGGCAAAATCACAGAGGGAGACAACCATGCAAAAAAACCCTACGCAATATTCATTCCGAAGCTGTAACACTGAAGCTGGCCTGGCATGACACTCTACATACAAATATAGGCAAAGTTGGGCAGATTTTATCGGTTTGAAAATACAGGTCATTTTTACCTATTGTCATAGAATATATACCATAGAATAGTATTAATAGAAATTCTTCATATTTTCATGTAGTTTCGTCCAATAGAAACTAAGATATGAGGATTTAAATATTCAATTTGACTATATATATATATATATATATATATATATATATATATATATATATATATATATATATTTTATTGGCCGAGCAAATCCGTAGGAGAGACAACCAAATAAAAGAAAAGCCCTAAAATAATTATCCTAAAGCAGCAAAACTAAAGCTGGACCAGATGGCACTGTATATATAAATGTAAGCAAATTTGGGTATATTTTATTGGTTTGAAAATATACGTTCTTTTTTACCAATTGTCATAAAATGTTAAGATTTTTATGGAAACAGCTTCGAGTATGTTTAATTATTTCACATTCGTTTTGGAATATATCATTGAATGCTATTAACTAGGAACTATATCAAATTGGACCGGGGTTGCTCTGCTTTTGTAGATGTTGGTAAATTGAGCTAGAGTTTAAGTAATGCATGATGAGGCGGTAGTGGTGGTATAACTAATAGAGCTATTAGTTTTATTTATCTTTGTTGTTGCGCTACTTGTTGTTTGTGGTAGTGGAGGCGTCATATTGTCTCAATAAGCTTCCAAACTTATAACCATCACTTTATGTTATTATAGCTGTGGAGAAGTTGATTAAACTACAATATTTTTGGATTTTAAATTTGTTATAAGAAATAATGACCATTTATTATTATTATTATTATTATTATTATTAGCGGAACCTGTGGAAATTCCACAGTGGCATCTTTCATTAGTAACATATTGCTGCTGGGTATTCTGTGGGTGTTCAGCATGAATGAAGAGATCATCATACTATTCTAGCCCATTTGTTAAAACTGTATCCCCTCCCCATTACTAAAATAATAACTTTGATATATTACAATGAGCTGATTATTTCATTACAAACACACCAATCAATTACCTCACATCTCATCATTTTCCATAATTCTTGGATATGTTACTAATTTCGACAATAATTTTTCACTATTTAACCCACAGTATCGCCCCTAGTAAAATAATAAATTTTATATATTGTCTGGGCTGATTATTTCATTACAAACATTCTAATCAAGTAACTCACATTTTATCATTTTTCATAATTCTTTAATATGTTACTAATGTCGACAATAAATTTTCACTATTTAACCCACATTATAACCCTTCTTCCTAAAATAATAACTTTGATATATTGCCTGGGCTGATTATTTAATTACAAACACATCAATCAATTAACTCATATTTCATCACTTTTCATAATTCTTGGATATATTATAAATTTGACAATCATTTTTCAAAATTTAAACCCACATTTTCGCCCCCCTCCCTTACTAAAATAATAATTTGAATATATTGCCTGGGCTGATTATTTCATTACAAACACATCAATCAATCCTGGGTATTCTCATAGTATATAAGTTCCCCCTATCTTATCCAATCCCGGCTGATGCCACGTATTCTGCTAGTATACATCTTTCACCTATCTCATTCTATCTCGAATGACGCTAGGTATTCTGGTCGTATATCATTGCACTTATCTCATCCAATCCGTTGACTAACTTCATGTCCGCCACCCCACGGTTAAAATATACTTGAAATAAAGTAATGTTTAAATCGTAATCTGTTTCAGCCATATCTGGGACTGAATTCATATCCCCTACCCACTCTTAAAAATTTACATGAAATAAAGTAATGTTTAAATCGTAAACTCTTTCAGCCATTTCTGGGACTGACATCTTATCCTCCATCCCACTGTTAAAATATACATTAAATAAAGTAGTATCTAAAACATAAATGGTTGCAGCCATTTCCGGAACTGACTTGATATCACCGACCCCACTGTTAAAAATATACATTAAATAAAGTAATGTCTAAAACTTAAATGGTTTCATCCATTTCCGGGACTGACTTCTTATCCTCCATCCCACTGTTAAAATATACATTAAATAAAGTAGTATCTAAAACATAAATGGTTGCAGCCATTTCCGGGACTGACTTGATATCACCGACCCCACTGTTAAAAATATACATGAAATAAATAATGATTAAATCATAAACTAATTCAGCAACTTTTCGAAATTAAAACATAAAAATCTTAACACGGTTAGTGATTAGGCAATCATTATTTCAACATGAGTGTAGTATCAGTCTCAGCATTCCACTGACTTTAAGAGGTTTTGCAATTACTGCCATGAGGACATTAAGGACGAAAATATGAACTCAGGATTACTTGGTATATTTACGTGATTTTTAGAACATTACAAATAAGCCCCTAGCGTGCACTGATCCATTTACCTGATCTTTTGGAATCAGCAGTGCATCCATGTGATATTTGGAATATGACATCTTATGTCAATATAGTACATCATAAGCATATTATATGCATCTTTTTTAACAAAAGATAATGACGTCATCACCGGAAGTAAACGCGTCAGAATGTCACCCTCCCTACTCGCAAAGAAGGAGGAGATTAAGCTTGAGATCTCATTAAACGCTCACCAAACAGATTAACCCACATTTAGTATAATCTATATATATTA
>NC_136483.1:59348428-59513428 GCF_053919585.1 Euprymna scolopes
GAAAGTGAGAGAACCAAAACAAAAGAGGCGTTAAAAAGAGAACTTGGAAAGAGAGAGAGAGAGAGAGAGAGAGAGAGAGAGAGAGAGAGTGAATGAGGAATGGGAAAGGAGAGAGAGAACGAAAAAGAGATAGGAAAGGAAAGAGTGAAAGAGAGAGGGAGAGAAAAAAGAGAAAGTGAAAGAAATAGAAAGAAAGAATGAAAACGGGAAAAGCGATCTAAGAGAGATGAGTGAAGAACAGATTGGGGTTGTGGGAGAGAGAGAGGGGTTGATGATATCGATAAATCTGACTGCGCTGACACACAAGTTGTTCTGATCGATACATCGATATCGGATCCAAGAGACTGAAATCATTTCTTACTTACCTCAGTTTTCTCATCCTTTAACCCCACTCCCCATGACTTCAATTTTAAGACATGTTTATTGGTTTCGACCTTTTCGTACAAAATTTCACCTCGATTTTGTTCTTTGCGAATAGTTAGCGATTCCTTATCCCACCGCTCCCTTTTTGTTGTATTTTACGCTTGCAGGAGGAGACCGCCATTATCCGCCATTTTGTTTTGATTTACGCGCTCACTTTCTTCATTTTCGTTTTGTCCTCATAGTTTTCGTCTTTCATTTCCGTCTTTTATTTATTATTCTTTACCTTACTTTTATCTCTTTCACCATTTCCTTATCCCCCCCTCTCTCTGCCTTGTTTCTTTTTCTACAATTATCTCTTTCTCTCTTTCTACTCATATATATCAGTAGTTTGCATTGCAAATTCTAAAATATGGCATAAAATCACACTCATAAATTTATTGTTTTAATTCTAATTTTATTTCACATACTTTTAATCAAGGCAGATACCTACATTTTCATAATATTGCCTCTTACATGCACTTAATTTTTCCTATCACTAAACAACTCATCAGCACCGAATAGATTGACCTCAAACACCGCTACAAATTTCAAGATATTGAATGAAAAAAAAAAGAAAAAGAAATGAGTAATATATAAAATCTGTAAAAACTAAGATTAAAAACACTCAGGGTAATATGCATAGAAACCCCTCAAAATAATATAATTTGAAAAATATATATGGTACTTAAGTTAGACAAGATTTTCCGTATTTTATCTTCGTGAGCATTCGTCAGGCTAAAAGCTATTAGACTAATGAATCCTCATGCGGATTAAACAAGAGAAATGCTGTGTAGATAATACATATTTTCAAAACTACCTTACTCTACTTGTGCATCGAGCACTCTCGAAGTAAATACATAAAATGGATACATACAAATTCATGAAGATACATATTTATGGGAAAAATATGCTTATTCAAATGTTTCACCTTTTATTTATACAAATCCTTTAATTCTTGAAGCTCGATGTAACTATAGAGCATATACAAATAAATGATAAAAATCTATATCCCAGATTGCAAGATGTTGTCCATCTTATCGTTTATTTCTCTAAGCATTGTATAATGTTCAATTCTTGACAGCACCATTCATGTAATTATTCTGTCAATTTTTGAATTTATGTTGCACGTAACTCATCAACTGTAAAATAAAATAAAGGAATATGGGTATGTTGCAATTGTATTTTCTATGGGGTAAAAACAATTGCAACTTTTCTTCTGATTTTCAGATTTTGTAATCATGACTATATTCCTTTATTTTTCTTTTAAAGTTGATGAGTTCCTATTCTTCTGATGAAGAGCAGAATAAATGAAAAAAACTGACAATAATTACACGGATGGTGCCGTCAAAAATTGACATTTTAACATGCTTAAAGAAATAAATGGTAAGCTGGACAACATCTTGAAATTTGTGACATAGACTTTTGTCATTTATATCATTAAATAAAATAGATTTTTTCGTCTATTAATTATATTTGTGATCGTTTCCAACTTTCGAATACTAGTCTTCACTTCTGGCGGGAACTGGCTGATGTAATTACCATATTTATCATAAGTCCGAGTATTTTCCAATCCTTCTGGATGCATCGTTATGGAAAGATTAGTCTACTTGATTTTGAACAATTTATATAATTTTTTGTTAACGTGTATATTTTTTCATTGGTTAATTATTTTAATAAATTTACAAACATTTCAGTATATTATTAGCATTGGTAAAGTTTATTTTATAAATAGATTTTTTTAGTTTTTATTAGTAATATTACTAGAATATCAAGTTTTCGTTTTTATTGGTCTGTTCAAGTATAAATGTGTGAACTGATACCACCATAAATTGGAACAGGGGCCAGAAATGTTGATTAAATATAGCACTTTTTGGGGGGGTAGCGATACGTGACACACACACATTATATATATATGTATATATAATGATTGTATTGCTGTGATTTCCTGGATGTTAAGCCAATGTAACTTCGGTGTTTATAACAAAGTGCTCCATAACTAGTAAAGATTTAAAGAACGTATCAAGCTAGCCTAATAGTTATCGTACTTGATTTACCGCCTTTAAGTTTTGGTTTCGATTTCAGCTCGAGTAATTTTTTTACTTACAAGAAGTGAACCGTTTAGAAAAAAACATAATGCTCGTATGTACATGTCTCAGTTTCTTTCTGTTTTTTTTTACTTCACTTTTTTAAAAGCTGTGAGAAAAGTAGACTCTTTACCGTGCTAGAAAGTTACTATTACGCCGTAAAGTATCCTGTACCTATAAAAAGCCACAATTCGCCCATGTATGGAGTGTTGTTGTCACATTTGGGCTGATGCATCTACTAATAGTCTCTCACTCCTAGACAGGCTTAAAAAAAAGAGTTGCCAACCTAATAGGCCCCGAAATCTCAGCTAGGCTTCAGCCTCTGTCCCATCGACGAAATGTTGCATCCCTCCGCCTGTTTTATAAATATTTTATTAGTAGATGCTCCGACGAACTACAAGCCCTTGTACCCCCCCGCGACAAACCCAACAAGCAGCAAGATTCCATCCCTATACAGTGGAAATACTCAGATGCCAGAAAGCCTTCTACTCTAATAATTTCTTTCCTAGAACTGCTAGACTTTGGAATTCCCTTATGGGTTCATGCTTCCCCGACTGTACTGACATGCAGAAGTTCAAGTGCAATGTAGTCAGACATCTTGCTGCTCAACTCCTTACACAGTATCCTTGCAATTATGTCCTAGATAGTAGTAGCTCCCTACATCAAAGTGGCAGTGTGCCTTGTTTGGAGTGAATATATATATATATATATATATATATATATATATATATATATATATATATATAGGACGGATAAATTTACTTACAGGAACAGAATAATTCTACATCATTGTTGGAGACACCCCTCCATGAGATTAATGGACTATCTCGTGACGTCACTTCCGGTATCGAGTACCGGTGTCCGGCAGTCTGAGATTGGCACGCGACCAAGCTGGACGTGTGCAAACGCCCCATTGTTGAGGAATGGTATTAATCAACTCCCTTTGCCTGTAATATATGTGAAAAGATGTTTCGTTCCTAAAAATCCTGTGTTCCTTCGTTTATTACCATTTAACCCCATAACAATCATTTATGCCCATTTTACAAAGATTAAAATCAACAGATAATGATACTAACCTTTTTATCTAGAATCCTTATTCAAATTTTAATCAAAATCTGTACATAACTTGTGTTCTATAAAGTGTCTGAAAGTTAAGACTTAAGCAAAGGGCATTTTAAGAAGAAATCGAATTTACAGAATTTTGCTTTATTGAGGTAATGAATACAGGTATATTCTGATACAAATATAACATTTTCAGGCGGGAGACTGGACCCATATATGCCCCCCACCTTAATACCTTTAAATCATTTTATTGAAACTGAAATTGTCTAATAATTGTTATTAAAATTTCGGAGGTATTTGAATTTAAACTTCTGATCACAAACCAAATTAAACGTAGCCCACATAACACAAGCGTATGTATAGAAGCTGTGTCCCGAAATTCGCGATTGGTTTGTTAAAATAGGATTGCATTCTATACACAGAAACAGATAAATGCATATGCATTTAGTGCTTTATATAAATAGCGATATATCTTTTCTCTTCGTCCATCTAATGGTCTTTTGTTCTGTTTTTTCTTCTCTTGTAATCCTGTATTTAATTTATAGAACATTATTTTTCTTTCTATCACAGTTTTTTTGTGTTTGTTTCCTTTATTTTTGTTTCCTTTTTTATTGTTTTCCCTTACGTTTTCTTTTCTCCTTAAATTGTCTTTTTTTCTGTTTTTCTTTTTATTTTCTTCATTTTAATTGTATTTCTTTTCTTATTTCTTTCGTCCATTTTCTCCTATCTGTTTATTTTACTTTTCTTTAAAGCATGTTTTTTATCAGTGCGTTGTTTATTTTCTTCTGTTATAATTTTTTTTTTCTGTAAATATTATTTTAAAAAAAAAATTGCCTTTCAATTGTATTTCTTTTCTAATTTCTTTCGTCCATTTTCACCTGTTTATTTCTCTCACCTTTCCCTTAATTTACCTTTCTTTCATCATTTCATTTTTTCCTGATTCCTTGTTTCTTTTGTTGTTCTTTCTGCAACACCCTATCTACTTCCTTTCACCCCCTTTTATCACCTTCCATTTTTCTTCGAATTATTAACTCTACCCCAAATATTACCATTACACTTTCTAACTTCCATTGGTACCCATTTTCTCTCTTTCCTCCATTTTATTCATCGTCTCGAATTTTCGCGCCATCATTTGGTCTATTTCCGCCATGTTTTTCTTTCTTTTTTGGTCTATTTCGCGTTCAAGTAGCATTACTCACTCCATTTTATTCATTTGATTCTTATACGCCATTTCCTTTCTACCGATATAAAAAAATACTCATCCCCCCAAAAAAAAATCAAACCACGTTTACTTTCTCTCACAAAAAACTTACTTCAATCACGCCTTCCCTCACTTTACTGCGCCTCCACCCCATCTCTAAAACGTCCTGTGACTCATTTGCTTGTTAGTTTCACATAAGTAAGACTCACTTCGTGATGAAAATCGATTCCAAGTAAAAGTCCTCAAAACTAGATACACCGACAGTTAGAGTATATACAAGCACGCATCGCCGTTCGCTTATATACTAGTGCGAATACCTGTATCAGCACAGTCGTGATATAGCGACTAATGTTGGATGATTATTCGGAATCAGTAATCGGAAAAATCGGATTTGTTTTCGGGTATCGAAATTGGAAAAAATGTTCCTATTTTCTGATGTCAAAAACGATCCTTTTAATTGTTCATTTTTCTAAACAAGGTTTTCCATTTTTGTACTAATCATAAATGACTAATATTTATGAGTTTAAATTACTAGAAAAAAATTAAATCTATACACCCCTCCAAACGTAATTGCGCATTTCCACGTAATTCATGGTTAAGGTAATCAGAAAAAAATTACCAACTTTATATATATATATATATATAAAGAAAGAAAGACATACTTATGATGTAGTGTATCTTCGAAATCTATAATATAAAGCTGAATGTCTGTGTGTGTGTGTCTGGTCACGAATAGGCTCCTATATGGTTGACTATTATAGAAAACTGATCACATATAATGATAGATGTATCGAACACAGGAATGAGTATGTTTGATCTGGCATAATGATGATTCATTAAAATTGTGGGGTCTGCGTACGCGCCTGGTCCACAAAGTATGGAAATAAAAAAACTTAAAAATTAAAAAAAAATGTTTACAAGTGTTTTTGATATAGATGTACATTAGAATACTTTGATAAGTATGTTTTAACTTAAATAGGGATGGTATAATAAAATCATGGGGTCTGCGTTCGCGTCTGGCCTCCATAGAATGGAAATAGGCACAAACTTTAATAAAAAAACTTATCATATCCATCTGCGTAAGTATACTTTGATAATTATGTTTCAGTTTGAAGAAATATGATATAATAAAATTATTGGGTGTTCGTTCGCGCCTGACCTTCATAGAATGTAAATATGTCACAAAGTTTAACAAGGTTTTTTAATATAGATCCACAGAATATTGTGATAAGTGTTTCAGTGTGAACAGGTATGGTATAATAAATTATGGGGTTTATCTATTATATTTTTACTTTCATCATATTTTGCTTTGGTTTTGATACCCCCAAATTCGAAGCTATCTCTTTACAACCCTTCCTTTTCATAACCTATCATACTTTCATAAATCAGAGTCCATTTTCTGTAGGCTGTTTTTGAACCCAGTCAACGACGGGTACTTTTGCTAGTATATATATATATATATATATATATATATATATATATATATATATATATATATATATAGAGAGAGAGAGAGAGAGAGAGAGAAAGAGAGAGATTTAAAAAATCTGAATATTTAATTGTGTTTAAATCGGGAAATTGGAAAGAAATCAGTTATTGTATCGGGTTCGGGAAAATATTGGAATCATGTTGGTATAACTAA
The DNA here is from genome assembly GCF_053919585.1 of Euprymna scolopes. NCBI lineage: Eukaryota > Metazoa > Mollusca > Cephalopoda > Sepiida > Sepiolidae > Euprymna > Euprymna scolopes. Next base: position 59,354,820 of record NC_136483.1, read on the forward strand.
TAGCTCCCTTTTAATAAGTCCCCGAAGGTAGCCTCCATCTACCCATTTAGAAAACATCTCACACCTGACCCTATGAATATATACTCGCCTACGTGCAAAATATAGTTTGCTTATTTCGACTAGACAGAGTACAAAAGAGAGTCACTTACTTAATCGTCCTGTGCTGTCGCCGCAATATTTATCCATGTGCTTGTTTTACAAGTGCTTCCACGGAATTTGCTTCGATAAACTATCTGTATTTGTACCTTCAACGTAAATATTACTGACTAAACACACTACAAACACAATCACACCCCTTCACTGTAGAGATCCAAAACTTTTTATTAAAATAACTTCTTTACTCGGATCGCTTGCCCGTGCATCACTACCTTATCCTCAAATTGAAGCAATACGCAAAAAATTAAATGTAAAGCCAATAAAAATCCTTTTGAACAGCTCCCCATCTATAAATCTGACCTCTAAGCACACAAGCCCCTGATCTCTCAGTTGCAATATGTCTTGTTTGGGATAAAATTAAATGATTGTTCACATTCTAAACAGTGAAAACTATACAGATAGATATTGTTTTTTTTTACAGTGTTGAAAAGAATTATGAAAATTTATTTTTAAAAAATGGAATCAGAACATTTATTTTTCTGTAGTTCAAATTTTATTAAGATCAAAATGAACAGTCTTTTGTTTTCTTTACACAAGAATCACCACTTATCAAGGCCTGGAGGATAAGGGTTAATGGGTATACATTAGTCAATGTGATTATAGCGAAGTAAACATAAGTAGTGGGAATTTTGTAAATTGGATTACTTAGGGGACGGTCCATCAAGAACTTGTTTACGTTGGACTTGAAGACAATCAGATTGTAGTCAGCTCAAAAGCAGGTAATAGGAAGAGAGTTCAACAGGCTTTCAGTTCTAAGAAAGAAGCTTTGTTGATGGAATCTGCATTTAGGTGTAGGCACAGATAAAGAGTGTGGGAAGTTATTGACAGTGGTTTTGGCTAGACGAGTGTTTTTCGTGAAAGTTTGGCGAGGGAGACCATAGATTTAAATTGAAGCTGAACTGAGCATTTGCCATAAAATAACGATAAAGCAGAGACAGGCTCGCAACGTCTCTTTTGTGAGAAAGAAGTTGCAGGGAAGAGAAAAGGGAATCCCTCACTAAGCTACGAAGTCTATTTTGAACTATGTTAAGGCAGGATAAGCTGCTTCTAGCAGCTCCTACCCAGATGTGGCAACAGTATTCCATCGTTTGCCGTATCTGGCTTTTATATAGGTAGAGTGAGATATATACTTGAGCGGTAAAGACCTATTACTCGCTATGAACCTATTTTAAGAAAGAAAAGCATCAACAACATAATAAGGATCCTACGTAAACGGCGATTAATTTAAGTAGTGTGAATTTTAACGATTATCACCTTGAGTTCATAGTAACAAAACACAATAATTTCTAGAAATGTGTGACGTAAAGTTTAGACAGGAGGTAGCAGGTCAAATACCACAGGCAAAACTAATTTATATGATGAAAAACGTCAAGTTTTTGAGCTGGAAAAAGCAAATTTTTTCAAACCAGTTTCTCCGTGGAAGCCATGCGAATGAGATACGGTCAACAATGTAACAAACACGTTGTCATCTAACGTGAATGGTACTTTGATGTCTCTGTCCATGTGCATCACCCATTCTAATGTTAGAAAATTAAGAAATAATTAGCCAACTTAGTAAATCATTTCCCTTTAAACTTTAGAGAGTAAAGATGGAATTAATTAACTAAAATCCTTACAATCAATTCTCTCTTTCTCAAGAAAAAAAAAAGAAAAAAATTGAAAAAAATCCTCCTTGTGTCCTCTTTCTTCCCGAGAAAAAGCCTATCTTTATAGCAACAACTAAACGAAACGGTGACAGGAAAGAGTATCAGAAAGCCAATAAAAAAACAGTATGTACGTATTGTTATTGAAAACGCGTTTCAGAATTTTTCAGCGTTTGACCATAGTTTTGTTTAGATTATCCGCCTTTTATTCTCATCTTGGGTATTATTCTCAGAGTTTCCACCGATACAACATCCCCCATCTAATTCGGGTGAATCTTGTCGCATCTTCACGTCGAAATCTATACGGAATTTACCTGGCACAAGGTGTTAAATACAATAAAACTTCTAGTAGTTCACTACATACGATACAAACTAAAAATAAAATAAAAATGCCTAGAAACTTAAACGAATATGGCTGACAGGACGAGAACAATCTAACTAAAACTGCTTAAGTGTTTTCGCATTTGATGGATAATCAATTCCAAGACGTTATTAGAATGTGCATTTATGATCTAAATTAGTGATTCTCAATAAATACAATAAAAATGGTCGTGTTATACTTCGTATAGGATGTTGCATATATAAACCACATTATTTTAGTTTTAGAGAAAATTTTTACTATAATTATTAATTAATGTACATTTTAAAAAAAATAATCTGGAAATTTTTAAAGAATTGTTAGAAGACATAGTGTAGTCAAAAAGTAACCTTTGATAATTAAATAAAACCGATTTTGATTAAATTTCATACATAGTACTTAGGCAGAAAATACGAAACATTCATTTAATTTTAATTTTTTCCCTTAAGCTTAAATCTAAAATATTTGACAAGATTTTAGGACGAAAATCATTTTATGAATTTTCATCAGAATTGGAGTAAGGATTCTTGATATAACGTTTAGTTGAAAAAATATATGTTGATTTTATTTTGCGTAATATTTCATAAAAGTGGGGCACAATTGCTCTTTTTGATTTCATCTTAGCTTTAATTGCAACGATACCTGAATTTCTGCTCACTTGTCGCAGTTAGAGATAAGCTTGAAGTCAGGTTTCAAATCTCAGTATGGAAAACACATGTCACCTTAGCCAGATCTCCGAAATTCAACAATGTTTCAGTTTATATATTATTTAATTGGAATTCATTATTGAGATGAGTATTATTTATTAATTTATTTATTGCAGACTATTATCCTCATCTTTTTTAATTGTTGTTTCATGACTTTTCCGCCAACTATTCCTCTGGCCTTCATCAGGTGGTAAACGCGACGGGATAGGAACTCAGAATCTCCTAATCGCATTCTCAGCAATTACTGCCATCCACAGCTGGTTCCATGGTTCCAGGTGAGAATTGTCTGAAGATAGCGGTTTCAATACTACCCAAAGCGGGCCAGAGACTTACTTGGCCAAAACATGGCGAGACAAAACAGATGTGGATGGCAGTAATTGCTGAGAATGCAATCAGGAAATTCGGAGTTTCTATCCCGTCGCAGTTACCACCTGACGAAGGCCAGAGGAAAAGTTGACCGAAACGTCGTGAAACAACTACTAAGAAAGATGAGAATAATAGTTCACAATAAATAAATTAATGTTTCAGTGGTTGAGGATTTTTAGTACTTCGATGGATAACTAATAGGCACCCTATAATAAACACTTCTAGCATGCGAGGCCCCTTCTTCGAGTGAAAAACTTGCTTTCACCATAACTAATGTTTGTGCAAGATTAAAAAAAATCCAAGGCGTGGTTATTTATAAAAATGCGAACAAATGAATGGCTGAACTAATTTTGGAGCAATTATACCCCTATAATGACCCCTAGGGGTTCAACCAGAATTATCCCGGAAAATTCGTTCAGCAAAAATTTACTTTCACCATGACTAATGTTTGACAAAATTTTTAAAAAATCCAACATGTAGTTCTTGAGAAAATGCGAATAAACGAACATACGAATGAGAGTAAATTACTTGTTCCAAATCCTCCTTTGTCGAGGGATCAAAAATATGAATGGATTTGTATATGAATAAATATATGTACTTTCGTTTTAAGTGATGAGGTGAAGCGGGAAAATGAATCTGACGACCATCTCAAAGTAACCCGGATGCATAAAATGAATTCGAAAAGAAATCGTTCATCGATAATTCCGTGATGTTTTTTTTTTTAATCTCTACCGTACTTCTTTGTCTATAGTTCTGATTTCGTCACACAGGAGTAGTGATTTCCGCTTTCTCTTTATATATAGTCAGTCGCATCCGATTCTTTAAGTTTTCACACATCACGGCTTCCAATATATTTTATTTTACTTTTAATTGGTGTAAAGACTAAACTTTGTATGTTTTTTCCATACATTCACAATAAACAGAATTGTTATTTTTCTGTAGTTTAAATTTTATCAATATCAAAATGAACAGTTTATCAATTACAAACGTATTACTCGCTATGAAGCTATCTTAAGAAAGAAAACAATAACAACATATTAGGGATCTTACGTAAACGGCGATTAATTTAATTGTGAATTTTAACGAGTATCGCCTTGAGTGCATAACAAAACAGAATCATTCCTAGAAATGTGTGACGTAAAGTTGAGGCAGGGGCAGCAGGTCAAATATCGTCGACAAAACTAATTTCCATGACGAATAACGTCACGTCTTTCATATCTTTTCTGTCGAATTAAAAATAACAATAATAACAATAATGAAAAAAACTGCAATCCTACGAAAAATCTTAGAATGCGGAAATCAACTCAGATAAACTTTAATTAATAACCAGTAAGTTTGTTGCTGCAGCAAGACTAAAGCAAAAAGAAAAAGAACACAACTACAGAGAATCAAGAAAACTGAAGCCAAAACTACTTTACACCTTCCCAAGAAAACGATATCTACATCAATTGGCACTGCATAAAACAATTATAAAGAGCCATAGAGGACGGAAAGCACTAAACAGACTGCCACTGGAAGCGTGTGAAAAAAAACTGGGGCCTTGGGGAGGCTGTTTACCATCCAAATCCCAAGGAATACCAATGGCTTGTGCCAGCGAGAAATCAACATTGAGCGGTTGTTGAGATCGCGTGAAGTCATCTGTGCTGGTGGAGAGTGTGGGAATTTAGGGGAGAATTGTTGTCACTCAGAGTCCATGAAACACCACAGGTCGTTGCCAGTGAGTGACCGCTGATGATGGTTGGGTAATAACTTCTAAGTGAGTGAGTAAATAATAATAATAACAAAGCTATTAAAAAAAAGAAAATTTAACGTTTAACTACACGTAAAATGAGTAAGACTGAACAAAGTGTATGTTTACGTGTTGATAGTTTCTTAATGTTTTACGTACTTAATTTCGAGATATTGCTATATAACGTGACGGTATCGTTCTGTTTGCGTACTGGCGTGTTGGCATATTGTCGATGTCTTTGGGAATTTAGAACATTTTATAACCTAAGTTGATTATAACGATGCTGCTCAGTAGAAAGGTTGCTTTTTATTTAAGATAGCAGGTGGTATTTTTCAAAACAGAAACAATTGAATAAGATAAAATCCCGTGACGGTGACAGCCGCTCGTGCCTCTGGGAATGGCGAAAAAAAATAGATGTACAAGTTTTCCGATATTGAGTGTTCAGATAGAACGTGAGAAATAAAATGGTTTGGTTTTGTTCAGTTTAAGGCACATCAAAACTCTACAAGTATATTTTTTAAGATTAAGAAAATATCTGCACATTTAACATGTGTCATGACGATAATTGGGAAAAAATAGCAAATCTATTGTTAAATATTAAGAGATTTACAAGGAATCGGAATCGAGAATTCAGTACGGAATCGGGAAAATATTGGAATCATCCCACGGCTGATTTATATAATACTTGTTGCTGAATAAACTCGTATTAATAGGAATCTATATAATTTTATATATTTTCTACTAATGGTTCACCACTTATCAAGGCCAAAAGCCATTCGATGATATAGGTTAGTGGGACTTCTAATTGGATGGTGGAACATACTGTGAAAGATTTAAGAACTGTGGTTAATTCATAGAATGATATAGCAGATATTTGAAGATTTCTAAAGTTTTTTTTTATATATATTTAATAATATTTATAACAAATACTGATCCAAGGAGTCTCGTCTGTCTGTCTGTCTGTCTCTCTCTCTCTCTCTCTTTCTCTCTCTATATATATACTTATGGTAAGGAAGCTACGGATAAACGTTGGAATTAACCTGATGAACTTCTTGGAATGAAACGCAAAGGTTTTCATGTAACCTTTAGGATATTTTTACATCCCAACTAAACGCTACTCATGTACTGAGCGGATTGAATGCTGGAATATACACACAAAACTGCAATACACACACACATACACACACACACATATATATATATATATAACTTAACATATTTCTTTTTATGCAAGTATCTCTTTGCAATCTAAGATTGCATTTATTTTGGAAGCTTACATATATTTTTTTTCATTATCAATTCAAAGAACATATTAATTCCATGGTTTAATTATACCAAAGATTTAAGATAAACTTAATTTTTTTTTTCTTTCATTCGAGGGGAGAATAGATATACAAAATGCAGACACACCCTGTTAGGAAACAGTAATAAAGATTTATAGATAGCTACACACACACACACACACACACATATATATATATACACACACACATGATGGCTTCCTTCAGTCTGGACAAACTATGGATACCCATGCCTGTGCGTGAAATTTTTTGCGGCGAAAGTTGCGCAATCTCAAACCACACCTCTCCTGAGTCGACATTGTTAAATACCAGTGGCAAGTTAAGGTTCATGACGACTGAAAACAATACAGAGATAAGCGGAGCACATACAGCGCCTGGAATTCCCAAAGGGTCACCCATCTGGTGCTGCTAACCAGACTCAACTTTGCTTAACTTCGGTGATCTGACGATAATCGGCGTGTCAACATGATTATGCTGTATATACATGTATATATATATATATATATATATATATATATATATGAGAATAAGCGGTTTCGGTTTTCTGGAATATTTCTTCAAAATATTTATTAAGGCGACTCCCACTCAGTCTGTAAGCAGAATAAGAGAGAAGACGGGAAGGATTTATAACAGTAAAAATGTAGCGCAATGTCATCTGTCCTACTTTCTGTATTTACGTAGAAGGATGCTGCACCTGTTAATATATAGATAGGCAACATTGTTGTGTATACGTTTCATTAGAAATACCAATGGAAAGAGCAAAAAGAAAGACTTAATCTTTTCGACGCCTTCTTACAGTCTTCTTATATGAATACCTAAACCTCCTACATGTTTGCGTCCGGACGATGCATAGCTTTGCCGGTTGATATAAACTATGGTAATTTCTAATATTGTTTCAAATCAAAGTCTACATAACCAATCAATACGAAATCATTTTTATATATTGGTGACTCAATATGTTTTTATGCTCTCATTGTACAAAGATTTGTTTTCTTTTTTGTTTGTTTTAGTCCAAAGGGGATCTTAAGCTGTGAGGCCGACACACAAGAGCGCTCATCTATCCCATCCATTCCTGATATCTGTATGCCCCCAAAGGGGTAAGTGAAAAGCAATTATATGGAGAGAGTCAAAGTTAACAAGCATTAAAAGTCACAAGTAAGCATTGGTAACTAAAATGCAATTAGTTGTGACCACGGAAAGTGGATGAAGAGGTTAAGAGCCCAGAACAAGAGAGGAAAGCGTGAAACGAGATTGGGGAATGGAGGCGATGGATGGCCGGACCACAGCAGAATATTTACAGTCCGTGCGATTTCTCTGGTTATCTGAAACGCATCACTGTGTCAGGAAACCGACCATACGACACTTAAAAATGGTCCTCGGAGATAAGACCGATACTCCATAATAAAAATATGTCCGACGTTTTCACTTTATCGAGAAAAAAAGAAACCGAAAATATCTTAGGTTAGTTTTGCTTATATTATAACAAATAACAGATTGAACGTCTGATATATATGGCAGTAAGTAGAGATTACGTTAACTAGTATGAATTTTGGTAAGGATACTTTTAGTACATGTCATGATATCCTGGTGGCAACTTATCGACTAATGTAAGACTAAGTATGAATATTAAGTAAGAAGGAATTAATTTTCGCCTTTTGCTTGTAGAAGGAATAATTTTAGTCTCTCCCCTTGTGGACGAACATCCTCTCCTCAATAACACCTTTGAAACCGCAACATGTGTTCATTCAAGTTTCATTCTGTACACGGATTTTGTTTGCCTATGTTAAACACCCAAACAACAGCCACTAGACGGTGCAATCATACTGAGAACTGTACACGACAAAAAAAGAAACCAGCTGCGACCATGCACGTATGTAACCAAGACTTATTAATTGATTTGTTACTTGATCACTCACTGATCATGTGCACAAATATGCGGTTGTGTGAAAAGACCATGCACTTCCCTTCGGTTAACATTTGTTTAATTATTGAAATGTTACATATGGAATTTTAGTTGGATTTAATAATGCAAAATCAGATAAAGGTATTCGCAAAATGCGTCCAATCAATCTATTCAGTTGTCAGATACGAGGTGCCTTCAATGAGTCTCGAGACATTTTATGTACAGGCATTTAAAATTGGCGTTGACTCTTGAGAATTCAGCATCTTATGAGATGACAGACCATTTTTTATGATTCAGATTCAAATGAACAACTACAGCAGGAATTTGAATACACGCAACTAAAGCCCGATTGTCACAGCTGGTGAATTTCAAAATGCAATTGGAACCTGAGGGCACTTTAGAAGAACGATATGCAATAAAATCCTGTTTTAAACTTGGAAAAATGCGATAGAAACGTATGGAATACTTCAAACTGCTTTTGGACGATCTTGCAAGAATCGACCATCAGTTTTTGAGTGGCCTTATAGAAGGCACGAGTCTGTGAGGGATGATGAGAAGTGTAGGAGGAGTAAGAAGTCAGAACATTAGAGCTGATTGGCCAAATAAAAAAAAAAATCATGGATAAGGATCGTCATGTGTCTGTAAGGAAAATACGGGCAAAGTTTGATGTCAGTATGGAACTGCACACATAAGTATTCGCAAGGAACTGAAGATGCAGAAGATTTTCGCGAATGCACCATTCCAAAAATCCATCCTTATCACAGACAATTTTACTAAAATGAGCATCAAGACTCACCCTACCAATAGTCCAGACCTTGCTCTCTGTGACTTTTGGCTATTTCCTAAGCTCAAAGAAAACCCTTAAAGGCTGTGTTTATGAGACAACTGAGGAGTTGAAAGAGGCTGACGATGGTCATTGACACGCCCACGCAAGAGGAATTCCATGGGGGCCTTCCAGAAGTTGTTGGAACCGTACAACAAGTGCATTGCAGCCGAAGAAAATGATTCTGAAGGCGACTAGAGTTTCATGAGTGCTAGCAATAAAAGTGCCTATACGAAAAAAGTCTGGAAACTTATTGAATACACCTTGTACGTCCTAAGTTTGAGAGCACTGTCGCTACATCTGAGGCGGTGTCGCTCAGAGCAATCTCTCCTACCTTGACAGACTACAAATTCGACTATGAAATCGGATGTTTTCATTATCTCTCCATGCGGTCTTTTTCTCATAGAAAAGGCATTTCTAATCTTTCTCTTTTCTATCGTTATTTCTTTGCTTAATCTCTGGTTTCCTCTCCCCTGCAAAACTCTCACACCGAAAACACGTTTAACCAAAACTTTTAAAATAATTATGCTTTCTTCTTATATGCACCCAAAGTTAAACAGAACTTCCGTGATCAGAGTTTCTTTCTAAGAACTACTCATCTGTAGAACACAATACGCAGCTGATTACAACATGGTCATTTTCAAGTGCAATGTTAACAAAGTCTTGTTTTCCATCCTCTCTGACAACCGAATTCTGTCCATTTTCAACCATTATTCCCAATCGTTAAGTGGTTGTCTCATCATACACCTGACAAAACCATAAATTCTTATCCTCAAGTGGCTTTTAGTCTTTATATACCATGATTTATTCGTACAAAAATAATGTTTTTCTTGCCCCTCAGCTTGAAGTAACATTTCTTTTACCATATTTAGGAATTTTTTAAGTTGAGAATTGATAATTTGTATTATTTAGAAAATATAAACTACTGTTCTCATCTTAGATGTTCTTCGCACAACGTTTCGGCCGATGTAATCTTCTTTGCTGCGACTTGTTTAAATAAAAATCATTGTGTCGAACAGACCAATTACGACGAAATTTCAAATGGAACCTTTATTTAATCCAAGAACCTAGTAAAGTGTTATGTCGGACAGCTTTCTACTCTAATAGTTTCTTCCTTTGAACTGCTAGACTTTGGAATTCCTTCCCCGTTTCCTTGCTCCCTGACTGTACTAACGTGCAAAAATCTAAATGTAATGCAAAAAAATATCTCGCTGCTCAACTCCCTACCTAATGCTGCTGTAGGCATGGCCTCACATTGTAACCTTTTATGTCCGAGTAGCAATAACTCGTTTGAAGTGAGTGAGCGTTAAAAAAGTTCGAGGTGACAGTTTTCAGAGCTTGAAAATTCATTTTTAAAAAATTTTGTTTAACGGCATATATACCCCTTGTGGGTTATTTAATGCCGAATCCAATTATTTTGGGAATAGTATTCGATGTTGTATCCAGTTATTTTAGCGTTCCATTTGTTGGATTGATGTGAGTGGCTTCTTTTTGGCTGAACAAGCATAGGTTATTTTTATTTTTTAGATTTTCAATTTTCTTTCCCTTTCTATCCGTTTCCTTGCATCCTCATAAGGTGTTGTGACTATTTAAGTCCCCTAGGAAAATAAAGGGTTTGGGTATTTGCCCTATTAAGTTCTCCAATTCATTTTCATCTATTTGTTCATGTGGTGGTATGTATAAAGAACAAATGCTTACCGGTTTGTGTAAAGTTGCTCTAATGGCAACCGCTTGCAAATTTGTTTTTATTTCAATTTGGCTCTGGGGTATGTTATTTTTGATGAATACGGATACACCTCCAGAGGTTCTAAGTCCTGTATTATGAATGTAGTCATATTGTTGATAGTGTTTTATATTCAAATTGTCCTCATTATTAAGGAAGGTTTCTTGGAGACAAATAAGGATTAAATTTGGTTTTTAACAATAACATTTCATTGTAATTTAACTTCAATCCACGGCAATTCCATTGGATTATCTTGTAATTCATGATGATGTATTTTTTTTTGGTTTGAGGAGTAAATTCAGTTTCCATGTCTTCTAATTTCGGAAATATATTAGTAGTAGTAGTAGTAGTAGTAGTAGTTGTAGTGGTGGTGGTGGTGGCCTCTGTTTTGGTAGATGTATCTTTTGGTTGTCTTTCAAGTGTGCTTTTTTTCACCACGGGGCAGACGTATTGGTGACCTGTGTGGTCTTTCTTTTAACTGATTTTGTTTTTCCTTAGTTTCATCTTTTTGAGCATCTGCACGACGTACTGGTGATTTTTGTGGTCTTTCTTTTGACCGACTTTGTTTTCTTGGATGTTCTGATTTGGGTTGAGAATGTGTTTTATTGGTAACATTAGTTGATGATTTAATGGGATGATTAATTTTTGATGATATGTTTGGTTTGATTTCATTTATAAATTTGGGCCAGTCGTTTGGTCCCAATAGTAACAATTTGTTTATTAGTATTTCGTATTTGGAGTCTTAGTTAGTGATGTTGGATGATATACTACTATAGGTGACTTGAGAGTACTTCTTTTCCTTCATGTACCCATCTACTATTTTCCTGGCTTCGAGGAAGGAGATGTTTTTAGACACTACTTCCTTTTCTTTCTTCCAGATTTTGCATGCTCTAGCATAAGCAGGATGGTTTTCTCCACAATTTGCACATTTCCAATCAAGATTGCAGTCATTGTGGTCTGGATCTTTCTGGCCACATCTGCCGCACACTGGTCGTCCCCTACATGCATCATCATGGTGTCCAAACTTCTGGCATTTAAAGCACTGAAGTGGGTTTGGTATAAAGGGTTCAACTTTTTCAACGTTTAATCCAATTTTGATTTTTTTTGGGATAGTGGATCTATCGAACTGCATAATGTAAGTTTTCGTATGTATAGTCTGATTCTCTTTTTTATTGTAATTCTTTTGACGTTTATTACTCCTTGGTTTTTAAGTTCCTTTGTTATTTCTTCAGTAGTGCACATTGAGAGATCTTTCGATTTTACTATATATATATATATATATATATATATATATATATATATATATATATATATATATTCAGATTCTTGTGTGGATAAGTTTTTATATTTATGTTGTGGACAGTTTTCATTCCTAGGAGAAAAGTGGCATGTTTTTCTCTTTCCACTTTCACCAGTAGAGTTTTACTTTTTTAAAGGTTTTACATTTTGGGGGGTAATATATGTCGACATAATTTTATGTATAATAAACGGTGATAATTCAGTTATTTTAGTTTCTTCGGTGGATTCCAATACAATAAATTTTGAGGATGTTTGATGCAATTAATTATCTGAACTATTCGAGTCGACGTGTTGGCGCTTGAAGTTTTTATACTTGGCCATATATATATATACATATATATATATATATATATATATATATATATATATATATATAGATATATAGTAATTTATAAAATATATATGGCGATTAAGCTACACTGAATATTCCGCGTTTCTTCCACTCTAGGATTCTCCAGGCTTATGCGCGAAGTTTGTGGTTGACTGTCGTTTTTATCTACGCACCTTCTATTGATATTTTAGTTAGCCAATCAGCTTTCTAGTATCCACTGCGCCCTTCCTATCAGCCAATGAACATGCACTTACAGGAAAAAGGCTCATTTGCCCTCTGGTTGACCTGATTCTTTGTGTGTGTTCTATTTATCTAGTGTCTTGACTTGTTTTAAATCTAGGTTAGGTTTTTTGTGTTAGTTTATATATATATACACACACAAATATATATATATATATATATATATATATATATATATGCATGATACCTTATGTATATGCATGTTTATTTATTTTATTTATTTATTTGCTTATTTTCTATTGTTTTTGTTTGTTTTAAGGTTATTTTGTATCTATATCCTAGAGTTAATTTATCCTGTGAACACAGTTGTTCGCTATTTTTCTCCTACAGTTTAATAAATGTTGGCGTTTTTTACAGTACAGGATAGCAAAGTTTTCATGAAGGCATAATCTACATGGATCGTCCAGGTCTCTACAGGTGTTTGCTTGTCTTACTATTTTCCATCCGACTACCGGCGAACGGCCGCTTTCCTTGAGTTCCAAGTATTTATTTGCTAGCTTTGTTTTCATACGGTGTTTTTTTATTGTTGAATGTACTTTTGTGGTCATAACATCGAGTTTTGAAATCTAAGGAAGTCATACCTACGTAATATTTATTGTTATTCGGGGTTTCTTTCGCGAATATTGTGTCCTGATAAACTATGCTTTTGGTTAGACATTTATTTTGAAGTGGGCAAAATGTGCGATATCTACAGTTGTATTTATCTTGTTCGTTGTTAGTATTTTTTATTTTTATTTCTAGTATACTTGTTCTTGTCCGGAGTGGGTTTATTATTATTATTATTATTATTATTTCTGCTAGTTATATATGTGTCTTTTGTGTTTTTATTTTTGTCATAGTGTCTACTTTTTAAATTGTTTATTATGTTGTTGCTTACATTGTTTTTATTTAATATGTTGTTATTATGTGCTTTAATTATCATCTCTTAATTTTCACAGCAGCTGTAGTATAACTTTAGGGTATTTTTATTGAAAATTTTGTGTTGTGGTCCCTAGATGTCGATAAAGCCGCTAACTAATAATTCCTTACTAACGATTGTTGGACTTTGAAATTCACGCCCGTTTTCTGCTCTCCTGACTGTACTAATATGCAGGTATTTTAATCTAATGTGTTCAGACATTTTGCAGCTCAACTCCCTACAGTTCCCCGTTAGATAAAGTCTCAAATGGTAACTTACTACGTTGAAAGTGCTAATATGCTTTTTGGGGGGGGGTGTAAAAAAGTAATCTATATATATAAAAGTGAAAATGTATGTATGTATGTATGTGTGTATGTTTGTGTGTCTGCTAAAAACTTTCGACAAAAACGACGAAAATTCACAAACATGGTATCATATCGAAGCCCCATCTTTCACTCGAAAAATATCGAAAAATTGGCCAATAACGTTCGTTTTTTCACCCCGAAATCGACAATTTTCGACAAGGGGGGGTCAATAAAAACGGGCTTCTCGTGACGACGAGCGGTTCTACACATGCGCCAGATGATGTCATGACCTGATTTACTTTAAATAGTTGAAAAACTGAACAAATTTCATGTACGTCGAGTTAGGTCAGTTGATTAGCGCGTTGGTTCATTATCTAAACGTTTTGGGTTCGAATCGTGGTGTGAGATGTCTTTTTTTTTCGATTTTTTAAATTTAAATATTGAACCAGTGTTATTTAAGCCATTTTTCACACAACGTTCGTTTTTCTGTTTTTATTTTTACTTCGCTTATCCACCCCGACCACTCACCAAAAATACCCGGGTACCCATCGAATTTTTAAATTTTAATATCGAAACAGGCTTATTTAAGCCATTTTTCACGTGTTTGTTTTTATGTTTTCATCGTTCGTTTGCCTTACGTAATTTTTTTTTCTCGATGTTTTGATTACCCCCCCCCGCTTCTTTTTTTATTTTTTTACTTCGCTTATAACAAACAAACTGGGCCATTGACGTCGTCGCGTCGTCGTAACGCTCGACAACTTCCGGGCGCGCACCTGTCAATTTAATTCTTACTTAAATAAATTCAAACAACTTCCATACACTCACTCTGGCTGGCCGATATTTTATTTTCAAACTTCGCGTCAGGGCTTCGGGTTCGATCCTACCCCCCGGTTTCTTTTTTATTTAACACCACACACACCTACAACAACCCGGGCAACGCCGGATACCCCCGCTAGTCTATTATATAAATCTCACCTGTCTGTTTAAATGTATGTATGTATGTATGTCTCACAAAAACTTTCGACAGAAGCGACGGATTTTAACGAGATCGGTATCGTTTTGAAGCTCGACTCTTCAGACGACGAATATCGAAATATTAGTCAGAAACATTAATTCCTTCGCCATAAACTGGGCACTTTTCTACAGTGAGAGGTCGCTTTTTTCGCCGATATTTTCGATAGTCTTTTCGATTTTCTAGTCTTAATTCAAACTTACGTAACTTCCGGTTTGGCGATGGGCTCAAAGGCAAAGACGCCACGTTTTATTTTTCACATTCTTTTCTTCTTCGCGGTACGGGTTCGAGCCTGCCTGCTTACTGCCTCTTTTTTTTTTTTTTTTTGCTCATCACACATCTCCAAACCCCCGGGCAACGCCGGGCACCCAGGCTAGTAAATACATAAAGTTCGAAATTCGGGAAAGAATCTCTAGATCAATAAAAAGACGCACCTAAAGATGATTGGAAATCACGTTGGCTGAAACGTTGTTAGAATAACATCAAATATGAGATCAATATTTCGAATACAACATGTAACACCGATCAATACTTTCATCGCTAATCGCGCAGTGTGAATGAACACATCGTCAAATAACCGCTTTTGTTTTTATTCATTGTCTCTTCAATATGTCCGGTCTATACGAAATTAAAAAAAAGGGTTGGCAGCAATATCTGACAGATTTTTTTTTTATTATTGTTATTGAGACTAGACCATAAAACATTTAAGGCAAAAAGACAAAAGCCAAACAAACATGCAAAATTATACCCCCCCCCCATAAAAAACCCACATTGATTATTAATCGAGAACTGTTGGGGGGAAAAAGACGGAGAGTTCGTTACTCGTCCAGTTTGTTTTTTGGAACTAATTCTCCCTTGCCTTTCTTTTCCTTTTTTATTATTTCATATATAGTTTATACTTTCAAAGAGTCAGACGTGTGTCCTTTTTTTTCGGGCCGTACCCCTTCGGGAAATTCCATCCTTAAATTGAAACTGATTCCAGTTCCCCTGGCGGTGTTCTTTGGTAGTTCATTATATTTGCGGCTTTTCGAGAAAATTGCCAGCTTCAAAAAGACTCATCAAAACTCGTAATACATTTAATCGCATCAATTATTTACCTTACAATCCAGTTGAAAAAAATGACAATATCAATGCAGAACTAACCGAAATTAACACACACACACACATATATACATATATATATATATATATATATATATATATATATATATATATATAGAGAGAGAGAGAGAGAGAGTATTATACCCATGAAGGAGAAGGTACTCTTTGTAGGGAATTTTTAGTAAGAGGGCTCAATATAAACTGAGCAAGAATAAAGTTCAGAATAAAAAAGAAACAGCAACGTTTAACCCATTTGCATTATAATTCATTTCAACCAGAAAGAATCTCGCATTTTGCGGATATATAATTATTTACTCACTAATATAGGCCCAAATTTACTCACTTATATAGGCCCAAATGCTATTTGAGGATAATGATTAAATAAGTGAGGTGGACGGTCAGACAACACCGTATTTTATTTTTACAAACGAGTCATCAGTTATCAAAACCCGGAAGCAATTCGAGGATAAGAATTAATGAGTGTAGTCAATAAGAAAATGTAGTAATCGTTAATATAAACGCATTAGTAAATGTGGTTACTTAAGGACATGGTTCATCAAGAAATTGTTCACTTTGGGCTTGAAGACAGCCATGTTGTAGTTAGTTGGAAAACAGGAACACGGAACAAAGTTCCACAGGTGTGCAGTTCTACGAAAGAATCTTTGTTTATGGAATCTGCGTTTAGGTTTAGGCAGAGATAAAAAGAGGGGAAATTATTGATAGTGGTTTCGGATAGACGAGTGTTTTTTGTGAAAGTCAGGCAATCTCTTTTCGTCTAGTATATAAAAGATACTTCATGTATGTGTGTGTGTGTGTGTGTGAGAGAGAGAGCGAGTTCGTTCCCTATGGACTCCAAAACGGATGGGCTGATTTTATGAAAATATCACACAAATGTACTTTATGATTCTGGGAGCGGTTGGGTTCGCAATGCCTCCGACATCGACATCATGTTAAGGACACAACAGTTTTATTTTTAAAAAAAAGTTAACACTTTTATACAGTCTAACATCACAAGTGCATTTGAGAAGTTTAATAACCGTCCAAGCAGAAAGGCCCGTCGTATAAAATCAACAATAGATTCTTTAGTAGAGCAGAGGCCACTTTCGAAATGGATGTTTCTGTTTAGAACACAATAGAACAATAATACTTGACTTCTGCATTTTAAACTTTAATTCAAGTCATTATATAAAAATAATTTTATACAATCAACAGTAGCTTCTCTACAGTGCAATGTAGACAACAATGTATCGTAGACTAAGTCACTGCGAGCTGCCTCCCGGTGCATCGCGGTGCGTCCACAACTATGATAGATAATCAATCGATTTGATTGATAAAGGCCTGATTTCACAGATTGCATTAACAATAAAAATATGTGAAGTGTGAAATATTCATTGATCCTTGGAAAGATTTTTAACTTTGAAGAATTTGTACCTCATTAATTTATCTGTAAATCTCATGATTTATAGGTGCCTTCGTACGTTCTTTCGTTCAGGTTTTGTTTCTAAGGTAACTCAACTACCCATGTTTGATATCTGGGCCGTGCCATTTTATTTTTACAAAAAAAAAAAAAGTGCACATGCATTATGAAATGTGCCAAAAGGTCATTTGACATAAATTAGGAACCTGACAAGAACCTGCGTGAAGAAGCAGCAGACTTCTAAGAAATTGTAAGAAAGAAAAGTTATAAGTATGATGGTTGAAAGTTCATTTACGACAAAAGCTTACACATTTGTAATCAAATTCAATCAATTCAATGAAATGACAATAGCCGAATAGAATGCCATTGGGGCGTTGATACAGCGGCAGCACCACCTGAATGGGGCGTTCCAGGTGGTCACAAATGCTTATATAATAACAACCGTGACGGTATCAACCCGTAAAATTCCCTGAGTGCATCCCCCCCCCTGACAACCAACTATCTATAACCGTCACCGAGAATATTGGTATATAAATAACCATTATCTTGCTGTGTCAGGAACGGTCTCTAATTTTGATCTACAGACTTGAAACTTAATATGTAGGGCATTTGGATCTTTCAAACAAATTGGATTTGGGTTTAGCCGGTAAATATCTGCTAAGGGATTCAAACTGAAAAAAAAAAACTTTGTACGCGTAAGTTGACTAAACGTTATTTCTACGCATGCGCAAATATACATTTTTATCTTTAAGAACGTTATTTTTAAAGTTTTTGTATGTGTACGAATTTAGGTCAAACGGTAATGGATAAGGCTGGAGAACTAGTTTTTGACTTCGATTCTAATTGAATCTACATGTTTAGCAATAAAATATGCAACTACAACCAGGAGTGTGACGTATAGAACGCCAAACGCACGTATCAGTTCTATTTTCAATACTTTCATCATGCGTTCATTCAGGCGGACGTATGTTGCCTGCGAATTCTGTTACGATTGGCGTGTTTATAGAATTTGTAAAAAAAAAAAAAGAAAAAAAATCAACAACAACAAAAAAGAAGACAAATCTCTCGGGAGGGATTAGTAGAAGTGAGACTTGCTGGACAGCTATCTCCCGACTTTCAAACCGGACAGATTGAATGTCAGTTCAAGTCTTTGGTTGGGTCTGATCACGTCCGAAATGGGGCTACGTCAGCGACGATTCGTAGGGAAGCCGGATCAAATAGCATCAAAGCCATCTGAGAGTATTGTCAAATTCCGAAATTCCTATACGCATACACACACACACACATATATATATATATATATGAGTGAGAGAGAGAGAGAGACACACACACACACATTATGTATATATTTGCACATATATACATACACTCACATGTATATATAAACGTACCTACATGCGTAGTGTAAAAACATATGGCAAATTAGCTACAAAGGTTTCTGCGTATTTCACTTGCCATAAATATATTTTACTATTAATAAACTTTTCCCATGCACTGCGCACTGTAAAATAAAGAAAAACACATAATATATTATTGTATAATGTAATGAAACGCTAATACTATAACTAAGTAAAGCCATAGTGATGAGTCTTTGTAAGACATAACACGTGTTTAAAATTAACATTTACAAATGTATACACACACATTTATATTAAATATTCTGACATCTATCGTTGAATACTATGTAACCGTTTACTGTTTATACCCGCCTTGTCAGTATTAACAGTACTTGATTCTCTTGCGTCTTGTGCAAATTTCTGGAAGCCTGAGAGTTGAATACAACGATTACTTGGTGCTTGCGTTCGAATCTTAACTAGTAGCAATTATCGCGTCCTACACTGATGATAACATGTATGTCGGTTAATGTTTATAACTGCGAAAGTACAACGTTTTAGTCACCTCAGCTGGCTTTCTAGTTGATGATGTACAAATTCTATCGTGTTTAAATACACTAATCATATGTTTCTTCGTATAAACTATAACGCGGTTCAATCACCTTTCGTTTTAAACACATTTAATTCAAAACCTGTTCATTCATGCTTGAGTAAATGGTAGAAACCGACTTTTATCTGAATCAAAATGCTCTATTCTTAGAAAAAGAATACGCGTTAAAATAATAGCATCCACATTTGAATTAAATGTGAAATGCATTGAATGTCGCCCAGTTATCACGTGTAATATAGTTTATTTCTTACTTGCTCGACCGAGTTTCAATCCATTGCAGCCTGCGAAACACTCACTGCAAATAGTCATCAACAGCTGCTAATAAGCACGTTTACTATTTATCTGTCCCTAAAACTAAACGAAAATAACACGAGCAAAGTTTATTTTCCTGGAACTACCCATCCGTGGAACATAATACTATAGAGTTTCTTCACATCTGACTATCACATACTCGTTTTCAAGTATAATGTAAACAAGTTCTTGTTAAATTGTCCACTTAAATAATCAATTTCTGCCCAATTTCCACCATTTTCGATCATCGTAGTGTTGTCTCACCGGCCACCAGAGACTTTTTAAGCTTTATTCTTGAGTGGCCTTTGTGCCTTGATAAGCACAGATCCACTTAGTAAATATGCACACTTCACATTGTATTTACGTTTTATTATTAAATGATTATTTTTATTTTTTTACGACTGCAAGAGAAAAAGAATGAACAGGTGTTGAATTAAATGTGTTAATCTGATAAAACAAAACATGATTGAAGGCCGAGTTTCTCTATAGAATTAACTTTACACGAGTTATCTTTCTTGTTAAAATAACTTTATAAGTATCACCTTTCTTTTAGCAACGTATCATAGTTTCATTGCACTTTTTCTTTCATTCATAACACGATGATTTCTTCAAGTGATTTTTTTATATATCTATTACTTGTATCATTGCATATATCATAATATGAAGCAACTAGTATTATACATATTCTTAAAAGTGCTAGTATATGTATTGATTGTGCTAATATTCATTTTTACTTTCTACAGCGTTATAGTCTGTACGAAGAAACATTTTTTTTTTAATTTCGCAGGAAAACATATGCTACTTGGCATTTGTATGAGAGAGTAATTAACTAGATTTAAAGGTATTTACGTAGTTTCTTTATTGGCAAAAACATAAAAAAAAAATAAAAAATAAACACTTTTCTTTAAAAATAAGATAATTCGTTTTAAATTAATGCCGGGTATTTTTATATCTACCTTTTTTGCAGATCATAAAATCGAAAAGATCATCTGATTTTAAAAATAGTTATGTAATGTTTTCAATGTTATTATACCAAATCTATTCTTTAAATACATAAAAAGAAGTTTCCTATTTCGACTTACGTGAGTGTACAGTAAATAAGAAAATGTAGTAATCGTTAGTAGTTAAACTTTAATAAATTGGGTTACTTAAGGAGACGGCTCATCAAGAAATTGTTCACGTTGGACTTGAAGACAACCATATTGTAGTCAGTTGGAAAGCAGGAAAACGGAACAGAGTTCCACAGGCGTGCAGTTCCAAGTTAAAGGCCTTATTCATGGAATTTACGTTTAGGTTTAGGCACAGATAAAGAGTGGGGAAATTATTAATAGTGGTTTCAGGTGGGCGAGTGTTTTTTGTGAAAGTCAGGCCAGGGGGGGATTATAGATTGGAGTTCAGACGAGCACTTGCCATGAAAATAACGATAAAGCAGAAAAAGGCGCGCAACGTCTCTACCGTGGGAAATAGGTTGCAGGGAAGAGAAAAGGACACACCCCACAACAAGACAGAATAAACTGCTTGTGGGAGGTCCTGACCAGATGTGGCAACAGTACTCCATTCTTTGACGTATTTGGTTCTTATAGAGGTAGAGAATTGCATCAGATATCTACTGGATCGGTAGAACGAGCCCGCCATTTTTCCAGAAGCCTTGGCCACGGATCTGATGTACGTGTTCCATCTCAGATTAGAAGTAAAGACCTAGGAGGCTGTCAAAACATGGATCCTCCCCAAGACAGGGACCATTCATTTTAATTGATGTCAGACCAGGATCAGAACGTTGTTGATTTAAAGATAGAAGCTTAATTTTAGATGCTTTAAAATTAACCAGCCACCTCTTTCTCAATTGCAGCACGTGATCAAAATCAGAAGAGAGAAAATTAAAGAAAACTTGGTCGTTTATGGCCTTTGAAGTGTTGCCATAGATGGCAGTGTCGTCAGCATAAATGCATACGAATTATCTTAACATGTGATTTGGGAGATCATTGATGTAGATTAGGAAGAGAGTTGGGTCTAGGGTGGACTCCTGAGGGACTTCAGCATTAATACTGTGAGTTTCTGATTTCTGCCCATCAATCACTACTCTTATGAACCTATCAGAGAGAAATTATTTAATAAGTGAAAAATTATTTCCATCTATACAGTAGCAGCAGATCTTGTGGAGCAAACCTTTATGCCATACCCTATGAAAGGCCTTTGATATGTCAAGAGCAATTTCCCTAGAAAAGAAGCCCCCGTCGAGAGATTCACTCATTTTATGATATACAACTGGTGGCACATTGTAGATCTAGCAGAACGGGAACCATATTGCATGTCACTGAGGAAGTTATTTTGTCAAAGGTTGTTGACTACTTCTCTATTGAACACAGATTCCAGCAACTTGCTCAGGACGCAAAGGAGACTGATTGGTTTGAGGGAGATGAGCGATCACCTGACTCTGTATAAACGGGACGAACAGATGAGGTTTCCCAGAGTGTTGGGAAGCAATTCTCCTTAAGACAACATTTAAACAGTTTTGTAAGTATGGGAGCTAGTTCTGGTTGAAGCTTTTTCAGCACTATAATAGGAATGCCACCACGGCCAGTTGCTTTGTTTAAGTCGAGGTTTTTGATTAGCTTGGCAACATCACATACAGATATGTGTATATCGCATAACGTGTTTTCAGGCACATGAGGAAATACAGAGGGGGATAGCGGCCCTGATCGCATAGGATAGGATTAGCAGACAATATTTTGGCAAAGAGTTTGACTTTGTGTGACGCTGACGAAATTACCTCAAGTCCATTGATGATGGTTGGGATAGAGCACACTTCTATTCAGGACCCTGTTTGTTATTTGCCAAAATTGGTGGGAATCAATCCGTTGCTCGGCTACTTTGGACTGGACGACTGAGCATACAACTCTCTCGTGTTCTTTAGCACTCTTTTACAGTGATTGCTGGCAGTCCTGAAGACAGTTTTAGTGTCAGCATATCTATTACGATGAAAGCAATGGAAAAAGTGATTTCTGTGCGCAATAGCTGCAGCACATTCGGAAGAGAACCACGACTGGCTGTTACGTGTTGCTAGAATTTTTGGAAGGGTATGAAGCGGTCTATACCTACAAATAACCATTCCGTCAGGTCTGATACTATAAAGGTCACGTTCTCTTTAAACATGGAACGCAAAATGAGGTCTGATATATATGTACGAAAACTATCCCAACTAGCCACAGTGTATCGATATTCTGTACGATGGAGAGCTATGTCGGATGATTTATTACATTTTGTTTTTATCTATATAAAACAACAGAGTGGTCGGAAGATCCCAGTGTGGACAGAATGGAAGATGAACATAGCTCAGGGCACACGGGTGGGTTTGTGAACAATCTGAGTTAGGTTATAAGCAATAGAGAAATCATGACAGAACCTCCCTTAATAATCTGTCTTGTTTGAGTGGGTTAATCATTTCACATTGTGGACATCAAAGTCTCCACAGACGTGAATGTTAACCGAACGATGAGCAGCCACAATGTGGTCAATTTTCTCAAATATGCTCTTAAAGATAGTAACTCCGCTATTATGGGAGCGATAGAGGGCAAATAAAACCACAGTGGTGTGAGTGAGTGCAATCCGAAAGCACATAAACGGTAATTTAAGGGCTTCTCTGGAGATGTCCCTACCACATGGAAAGCAATCTCTTGAATAGGCACATTAGATTTGAATGTTAAATTAGAATATATTTTAATTATGAACTCATCTAGGGAAATAGTCGGTCCTATATAAGTTTCGCTTAGGATGGTTTGGTTTCTTGTAATTGGATTTCAGCCCCTGGGAGGTTGGAACGTAGATCTAGTATGTTAGAAAAGGAGACATGATAGTGGGGTCTACGTTGGAAGTTGAGTGTCTGGGTTTAATCGTGCATTTCTCCTGGAGGCTTTTCATGATGAATTTTAAGGATTTGTGAAATAGGTCGACGGAGTTGGTTAGAACAGGGCAGAAAGGGAAAGTAAGAGAGTAAAAGAAAGAGGAAATATTTTTTGTAGACCATGATACGGTAAAGCCGTAAGAATTACCTACTAATAAAGCATCGAGAAGCCCCACCAGAAGCTACTGCATGGCCCAGAATCCATTCACCAAATGAAAATACAACCCTAATAATTTCCTTGTACTTTGACCCTGCTGATAGGGCGACCTCCTTAGTGGTTAGTCCAAGGTTCGGGTTTCTGACTATCAGGCGGATAACATCAACCCAGAAAAACCTTTACCTCCTGTATCCTTATTAGTGACATGTTTACAATGATAAAAAGAGAATCATTAAATTTCCTATTCATATTTAAAACCTTTTTTTCTTTCTCTTTATTTAAAAAAATAATACAACTTTGTTATATATGAGTTGTGGAATTGCATTCATCTGCAAAAGATCTAGCTAATTTGCATATTCTTTTAAACATTCATTTTAATTAATGCCATATAAGTTTTTTTCAGTTTTCTTATGGGATTATCATCTTTAGTTAATCATTACGTGAAATTATATTCATGCAGATATTCTACATGATTTATACTTGCGTAATATTTGCGTAAAAAAGCTTATAGCAAACGTAAACCTCTTTCTATATATATTTATGTTTGCGTATATATATTTGTTTAAAAAATGCCTACCAAACTTCTGTCAGTTTTTGGTCTACAGACACGAAACTTAATATATAGAGTATTCGGACCCATGCGAAACATATTTGGGTTTTAGCCGGAGAAAATCGGTGAAAAAGTGAAAATAAGAACAAAAATGAAATTTGCCAGGTGAGGATAGGACGACATTATTACAAATATGCAGCATAACGTAATAGTTATCGGTTCATGTTTTAATTTTAAGCCCTGCAGCAAACATGTTTTCATAGCTCAGGCATTAATGTCAAAGGAAAAAGTAAATTGTTAGCTAAACGTTTTGGTTGGATTCTCGGTGGTGGCGCACGAGTCATTTTTTAAAAGCTATTTAAATCATTACTATATACAATACCAGTATCTATCTATATATCTATAAAAGTGAAAGTGTGTGTGTGTGTGTGTGTGTGTACATTTCCATGCGCAATAACTTTGTCAATTTTAAGTCTACAGATTCAAAATTTGATATACAGGGTACTGAAATTTGGGAAAATCGATGTGACCGGATTTCGGCCAAAAATTTGGCGATTAACGGGTCAAAGTTCAATGATTCGACTTTTGAGAACTCTACCAAACTCCCCCGACAATTTTTGGTCTAAACACTTAAAATTTTAGATATAATTTCCTTGGACATGAATCTAACTTAATAGCTTGATTGAAGCCCAAAACAATAAATGTTAAAGGGTCATTATAGGGGTAAAAAAAAAAAAATTGACCGTTTTTTTTTTTTGCTCAGCATACATCTCCAAACACCCGGGCAACGCCGGGCTGAAATGCTAGTAATCTATATATTTATAAAAGTGAACATGTGTGTGTGTGTATACATTTCCCTACGCAATAACTGTCAATTTTAAGTCTACAGACTCGAAATTTGATACACAGGGTACTGAGATTTGGGATATCTTTGTGATCCGTTTTCGGCCAGAAATTTGGCTGTTAATGGGTCAAAGTTCAATGATTTGATCTTTGAGAAGTCTATCAATCTTTTCCGACAATTTTGGGTCTAAACACTTGAAATTTTATATACAGGTTCCTTGAACATGGATCTAACTTAATAACTTGATTGGAGCCCAAAGCAAGGAGTCATAATAGCGGTCAAAGTTTAAAAAAATGACCGCTTTTTTCTTTCTTTTTTTTTTTTTTTTGCTCAACATACACCTTCAAACACCCGAGCAACGCCGGGCTGAAATGCTAGCATAATAATAAATACGAAATCTGCATTAATTAAAATATCATATTTAAGCGTATTTTACGATCGGGCAACGCTGGACCGCCTGCTAGTGTCTTTTAAAATAGATATGACGAAGCTGTGAGACAGATTCGCCCTTTCCAAAAATGTATATCAGACAGAAAAATCATATGATCACATGTTTGAGATCATCGTCTAGTTGTATCTAAATACCGAAAAGATGTTGAAAATCGCTTGACCATTGGTGCGAGTTTTAAATGTGTGAAACACATGGACAGCTGATAGGTTCATTGGTAGCGGTGGTGGCTGTGGTCGAAAGGTAGGACACTGAGTGTGATCGATATAAAAATCAACCATGTGACTACATGCGGTAATTGGTGGCGGGATAGGACTTCAGACAGAGAAAGAGAGAGACAGAGGGTGAAGGCGGGGAGGGGGGATAAGGGCCATTACTAATGCATACCACTTTCACATGAACGGTTCCCATGTCGGTGAATGTTGGTGATAATGGCCGCCTGGACGCTCTCGAACGAGACGGCCGCTTGGTCGCTCGAGTTGAACCACATATGAACACCTCCATCGACCGAGATTATTTATGTGGAACACAGAGAAAGAAGCATGATTTATATATATATATATATATATATATATATATATATATATATATATATATGTGTGTGTGTGTGTGTGTGTGTGTGTGTGTGTGTGTGTTGGAACGATTAATCGGGAATCGGAAAAATCGACAAATTTTTGGGGTAGCAGAATCGGTATCGGAATCGAAAAAATTGGTGCCTATTTTCCGATGCCAAAAGGATTCTTTTAATTTTCTTTTTTTTTATTTGATTTTGTTTAAAGCAAAATCTTCTATTACTTTTAGTAATAAAATAATAAATATTTATCGATTTTTAATTACCAGTAAAGCTAAAATCAATAGATCATCCGCCACAAGTGTAATTTTACGTTTAGAAAAATATCTGCACATTTACCATGTGTTTTTTTTTTTACAGAAATCGAGGAAAATAACAACTTTATAGTTAAATAATTAGAGATTTATAAAGAATCGGAATCAGAAATTGTATCGGAATCGGGAAAAATACTGGAATCGTCCCATCACTAATATATATATATATATATATATATATATATATATATATATATAGAGAGAGAGAGAGAGAGAGGGGGGACTCGTGGAAATTGCACAGGATCAGAATGTTATTGAACAAATGTTTTGCTAAAGAGGATATTCTTCGGGATAGTGCAAAAAAAGTTGTTTTTTTAGACAAGGGAACCAATAATACGCAGCAAATATGAGTTTCTATGAATAAGATCAATTTTTAAGTTTAAATAGACAGTAATATTGTGCTACATAGTTCGATACAGATAATGAAATCAATTTGTAAGAGACACTCTTTAATTTACTTCTTCAGTCAGATACCTCTTGGCAGACAATGTTCTTCTCATTTTTTGCCCTATTTCTCTCGAATGTTTCTTTTAAGTAATATTTTATTGACTTTTATCTTCGGTAATAAACTGCTGCACGTCGAAATTACTCCGAGTTTTCTTCTCAATCCGTTCAAACAATGATCATACGGGATTATTATAATGATATTAGAAAACGATGCTGCATAAAAGGGTTGCCTGATTGGCCCTTTTTAAGCAAATTTATGCGAAGAAGTTTAGCCCTTAAAAATTGTATTTGACCTCTTTCAAAGTATAACGTCCGGATTAACTAAGTAGAATATTATAGATTTTTTTCACACAATCATTATTAGCTTGGTATGTGCATCTTTAAGTTACCCCATCACTTGCAATCGCTGTTAGTTTATTTTCAAGAATTCAAACAAGTTCTAATATCATTTTGGGCATTATCAGTTGATTACCATGAAAACTATTTAAGAGATTTAGAAAAAAAAAACGGTATTTTATATCATGGCTTCCCAGTAGTGTTTAAAAAAAATCGTTGTGGATATCAAATTCAGTTAGTTTGCTCCGGCTTAATTATTTTGCTAACCTATTCATGTTAAAAAAATGTTTTCACTATCTGTTTTATTCGTCTTCGTCCAAGAAAAACGTGTTTGTTTGTTTTTTACAAAATTTCTGTATTGTTTTAGAGTTAGGATGAAACCATTATACTATTTATCACTCCCATTTCTGTAGTCACAAACGTTTATTGTTTCAATACGCCTCTTCTTTACAAATTGCTTGACAAGTGATTTTTGTGAAAATATGGCTGCGGTGGACCAGTGAATGAAGCTCAGACGAGTTGTTTTAATCTTTTGTTTTGTTTTTTGTTTAATTCGGTATTCTTCATGAGTTAGTCAATTATGTATTACCGCTGAATATCCAGACGAAAAAGATCGCTTTAATTTAATTGTTGTTTGGTTGATTAACATTTAACTTGTCAAGGTTTTTAGGCAAAAAATGCTCTTCTTTAAGCTGAACACTTACCTTTAGTTCCAGACCGAACATTAAACTTCCTTCATAATTTATTGTAGCAAGATTTTCCACATTGAAAGACATACGTTTTTACATTCACCTTCATTCGTGATGCACAACTGCGCTGCACAACCATATGCAGAAAATTATTCAAGTTTGGGCCTATTAAATTTCTTAAGGTAACGTGCACTTTTTTCTGGCAACGTTGGGACACAGGTAAATAATAAATTCAAAACTGAAAGCGCTTATGTATACGTATTTAATTAATAAGTACATTTTTGTGAATTATTTAAAATAAAACTGGAAATGTATTTCATCTAACCTAATATATATATATATATATATACACATACATATATATATCATACATACATATATATAAATATCATACATACATACATATATATATATCATACATATATATATATCATACATATATATATAATGCATACATATATATATCATACATACATATATATATCATACATACATATATATATAACATACATACATATATATATAACATACATACATATATATATAACATACATACATATATATATAACATACATACATATATATATATATATAACATACATACATATATATATCATACATACATATATATATCATACATATATATATCATACGTATATATATCATACATATATATATATATCATACATATATATATCATACATATATATATCATACATACATATATCATACATACATATATCATATATATATCATACATACATATATCATACATACATATATCATACATACATATATATAGCATACATATATATATCATA
The DNA here is from genome assembly GCF_053919585.1 of Euprymna scolopes. Lineage (NCBI taxonomy): Eukaryota > Metazoa > Mollusca > Cephalopoda > Sepiida > Sepiolidae > Euprymna > Euprymna scolopes. The sequence continues at coordinate 59,383,445 of NC_136483.1, forward strand.
CATACATATATATATCATACATACATATATATATCATACATATATATATCATGCATATATATATATCATACATACATATATCATGCATATATATATATATCATACATACATATATATATATATATCATACATACATATATATATATATCATACATACATATATATATATCATACATACATATATATATATATCATACATACATATATATATATATCATACATACATATATATATATATCATACATACATATATATATATCATACATACATATATATATCATACATATATATATATCATACATACATATGTATATATATATATATCATACATACATATATATATATATCATACATACATATATATATATATCATACATATATATATATATATCATACATATATTTATATATCATACATACATATATATTTATATATCATACATACATATATATTTATATATCATACATACATATATATTTATATATCATACATACATATATATATATATATATATATATATATGAATAATCAAGAATATATAATGAATAATCAAGAATTCCCCAACTATCCAACCTTTAAACTCCATCTTATACTCTACAAAAATATTCGATCCTTAATCTCACATCACGGACGGCAACAACATTAGGGTAATTATTCATTAGTCTTCACATATCTTGTATATCATAAAACATATTGGTACGCCAAATACATTGGCCAGACTTTATTCCAATAATAATAATAATTAAATGCTCTGCTTAGCTGGTCTCTCTCTTCCACAGTTTTTATAAAAAGCATATTGCTTAATCTTGCTTCTCTTATAGCTGAAGAATAATTCGCTATACCAGTTTTCAATAACTCTAGTGAAATAACCGAGTCACAAAATTATCGCCCATTATTCATAAAAATCCTCGAATAACATCGCAATAGTCGGCTACCTCGAAAATATTAAACCTCTTTCTTATAAATAATATAAGTTTTAGTAAATTTAGCTCTACTCCAAATATGCATCGATAAATGCATATAACATACACTTCATTAGGCAGGTGTAGCTTGATCGATAATCTTTGACATATACAAGACCATTGACAAAGCATAGCATAAACGTCTTCTAAGAAAAACGTTATTGGTATTACTGTACAAATATTAAAGTTAACCAGAGCCTTCGTAGCTAATTGAAAGATCCTCAGGTTGTTCTCAATAGTCGTACTTTAAAACGACACGTTAATCCAAATACTTTTAAGTGATCGATATTTGGATTTTTATTATTCCTGATTTTCTCGTGATTCAATCATGTCCGGCATGGCTATATTAGCTGATGACACGACACTCTAGTCTAGACATGGAGATAAATCAAACACACATATATCCAAGAGAATGGCTGAATTCTTAACGAGAATATTATTAGATTGTCACATTTAATGCTAGTAAAAGCTTCTTTAATTTATCAATAAGAAACGTTTGCAACCACTAGCTGCCATTAGTCTTCCCCAGAATCAAATTTTTAAACTGCTTGGTCCTGTATTCACCGGTAACATAAACTAGAATAAGTACATAGAAGATGCTACAAAATCTTTTGCAAAAACGGCAGGCTCCTTCTAGTTTGAAAGTTTCACATCCCTTTAGTATCCTATATCTTTTTAAAGTGGCCATTTGCCCATTCACCAAACTCTAGGCTATCCCTTTTAAACCAAGTACAAATATTTTTGAAATCTAATAAGATTAACAGTATCTACCAAGCACAGAATAAAACTAGATTAAGCTTAAATAAAGTATTACAGTAGAAAATAAAGTTGCAAGAATAAGCAAATAAATATATCCAGAAAAATGATGTTCCGAAAATAACTCACGAAAAAAAAAAAAAAAAAAAAGAAAACGTAATTATACAATATACCTGTTCAAATTCGATTTGCTTTCCGACCCCAAAATTTATAAAGAAATATCCATCGGCTATATATATATATATATATATATATGAAATCATTGTGAAATTTTGCCCACAAATACATATTTCATTTTGTACAAAAGAAATAAACGATTATTCCATTCTTTCGGGCGAGATCTTTTGTCCCTGCCCTCAAAAATCTACGCGTTAATAAATATAGATATTTTATTGTTCTTTTACTAAAGCATGCTAAAAAGACACATATATGAAAAGTGAAAAAAAAAATAAGACAAAATCATAAAACACATAACGGTAATAAAAGTGTACAAATCAAACATGGCGACACAATACGTTACCAGCCAATAACAATTTAACCGAAAAAGAAGAGGAGATGGAGGATAAAAATTACTTTTTGTGCAAAGCACTTACCTTTGATCAGCCGGTTTTCAAATGTTTTTTCACCACAAAAAGAGCCGATATATGTTTTTTTAAGCAAATATTTTGGAAACATGACTTACCTGCAAAGATAAAAAGATAAATATACTTAAATAAAAATCCGCCAATCAGAGAACAAAAAAAAAAAAGAATTACTTTTTTATTCTTGATGTGTTTAAGTGTCTATACGAGATTCTGTTCGTCGGTCCATCTGTCGCGCTTTAAATATGTTTATATGTCAAATTAAATTTATTACAGATTATACACACCTGTCATTAAAATAATCTTGCTAGATTGGAAATTGTAGTCTGGTAGACCAACACAAAACTCACCTTAATAAACTTGTTTTCTAGGAGTTTTTGTGCTGAAAACGAATATCGCATTAAAAATTGGGGCCGTCAACTAGTTTTCAGGCGACTGAAAGCATACTTTTCCACATGTAGTAATGTAGCGTGGCGGCCATATTTGTTCAAAATAGAAACGACGCAATGAATTTAAGATAATGAAGAGTTTATTTTTTATTATTATTATAAATAATTACGAAAAGAATAAATAAATAATATGGTAGATGTTTTACTTGGTTTCCACCTTAACATTTTCCTTTAAAACTACCACTTTGGATAGATTTTCCAGTATGCTGAAAACGAATATCATATTTAAATTTTCCACAAATAATGTATTCAGTTTACCCGAAAACCGTCTAATACGCGTCATTTTAAAGGGAAATGTTTAGGAGGAAACCAAGTACAAATCTACTAAAAATGATTTTTTTAGTGAAGGAAATAATATTAATTGAAAAAATAAGAAAAGCATGAAAATAGCCTCTAAAAACTTGCATAAATACTTGTTTTAAATATTTCCGAACATAAAATTGAAATCAAAACAAAAACAGTCGTTTTATCATCACAACAAAAGTTTAATTATAAATAAATATCACTCTCCCCTCCTCCGATGCTAAGAATTTCTACCATGTAACAAGATGACCGACGTGTTATATAACTACATGAAACATGCGTTAAAGTACGTTTTCAGTATCGTGAAAGCTAGTTACTAGCTCCAAATTTAAATGCGATATTCGTTCCCATCACACCAGACTATAACTAGAAAACAACTTTCTAAAGGTGGGTTTTATATTGATCCATCAGGCCACAAATACTTCTAGATTTTTCTGTAGTGATGAGATGTCTTACACATTATACACTAGTATCGTCGTCTTGGTCGTCGTTGAGAATCAAGGCTCTTGATTGTCTGTGAATACAAAGTCACTCGGACGTCAATGTTGATTTATAAAAATATTTCTATTTATTTGCTATTCTTTAACAGTAACTGATCTAAGTATTGACCAAACCTCTAATTCTTAGATGAGTCGTTGGCAGTTATGTTTTGCTAATAAAAATGGGTGGCTTTTTCTGAATTCTGAGTGACGGCAAACCCCCTCACATATTCGGGTATACACTTTTCATTCAACTCGTGATCTTGATTGAGTACACCGCCCTTGATTCATTTGCTTTCTGAAACCCTTATTCCGTTGTGCAAATCTACGTTGTTTCTTTCAAATAGATATTATTTTTAATGCTCACTAAGAGTTATAAGTGATCGCTCACTGGCAAAAATAGCTGGCGCCCGAGGAACAGTTTTTCACCAGATTGCAGTTCGGCAGAATGCACTGCTACGAATTATTTGCGTTGAATAATATTACAAATTGTATCATCTTTCAAGCACTTAAACCATCACATGATGTGATTGTTATAGTTATTTGCTTCTTTCCCACTGCAAGACGATGTGACATAAGGTCGAAAGGTGATAAAGTTAAGCTAGCACACCTAAAAAAGAAGCACTCTGTCCTTTTTAACAGTTATCTAGGCATTCTCCGTCGACATCCGGAAGGGGACCCTCAGGTAATAAGCAATTAACTTGCTCAATCCGAAAGATAGAGACACTGAACTTGCAGAGTGAACACCATATCACTATCTAGAATCATACCTCAACCCGACAGATGCAAGGTCATCCTCATACTCAAAAATCGCCAAGACTCTGCAAGACTGTCAATACCGTATCCGCGGCTTGTATCATTACATAGTGTGTGTATATGTAACAAGTTGGTTGTGTAATTACATATATCTGTGTCTCTGAATGTATGTGCTCGTATTCATGTAAAAGTGTGTAGGTGTTTAGATATTTTAAAGAAAGGGTAAACAAAACGTGTATAAAGTAAACATTCATACTTCTTTATTCATCCAGCCAGTCGAGTGAATCAGGATTCAATCTTGTACGACTACGCCTCCAATGGCATCAGCTCCGACTATCTTCTGACTCAAACTCATCTTCTATTTATATAAAAGCGAAAATGTATGCATGCATGTATGTATGTATGTATGTATGTACGCTTTTCCTCGATGTCCACAAAAGGCTTCTTTCAGAGAAGCGCTCGCTCGCTTCGCAACTTCTTAAAACTTTTTATATCATTTATAAATTGTAATATCTCACAGTTAACCACGGAGCTCGCCTGTCTATTTAATTTTAATGACTTTCAAACGTAAATTATTCGACATTTCCCGCATCGGTACGCGTTACATTCGGTTTTCGATATAAACAAAAAGCGAAACTCGACTCTAATCACAGGCCCAGAGCCAGTCGTCTGACGTTTGGTCAATATCGACTTCGTCATATCAGAGGGTAGCTTTCATTTCGAGACGAGGGAGCGGGTTTTTAAAAACAAACAAACCGATTTATTGACCTCATTAAAAACTGTCCCACACAAAGTGATAACTGCTGAATACCTATCGCCGTCACGTCAATCAAAAATGCGCACCTGTTTTTTTTCACACTTTACTATTTTCCAACTGTGCGTTGTCAAGGCATTTTTTTTTAACGGCCACTCGTTTTTTTTCACACACACCTACAAACACCCGGGCAACGCCGGGTACCCCTCGCTAGTCTGAATATATTGGAATCTCCTTTCCTTTATGACGTCAGAGGCGTGGCCAAAACAACGTGACTCCCTCACGTTTCAAATTACACGTGCGCTTTGCACATGCATCCACACGCCTCTGGTAACAAAAAAATACCTAAATGAATTATTTCATTTATAACCTATTTATTACATCATTATTTCTAAACTGCATTGTTCATATCTAAATCTGACATAAATAATATTTAGTTATTTTCAAGAACAATGACAATTGTCCTACATTTTTATGATTTCAATATGTATTATTTTTTAACTTTTCTTATTGGGTTCGATTCTAACCTTTTCCAAATATCATTTTCAAACTTATCTAGTTTACTCTTTTAATGACTGGGGTCTGTCTCTTTTCATGTAACACGTGGTCTACCCGTTTCTGGTCGCTTAGCTTATTTCCAGAGCTATGACAACAGCATATTCTTTTCATTGTTCTGACTCTCGAATATATATCTGACACAGACACAATTAATCAACCGAGAATCATATCACGCTACATAAAACATAAGATATCAATTGATATATACTTGAGAATCAAAACAAGGAAACTAATATGCTCTGGTCATAGCTCTAGTTGTCACACTCAATGCCTGTTCCAGATTACCGGAATTCGGTACCAATTAAAGAGTCACGTATGTACTAAGATGAAGAATTCTTGTCAGTACTGCTGAGGTAATATCAGATCATTCTTTTTATTGATTTATTATAACATAAAGATTTTAAAGTATTACATAATATTAAAAGTAATTAATAAAGTAAAATCTTCCTTATGAATAGTAATAAAATTCATTCAAATGTGTTAATAATATATTTAAATATTTATTATACAGTCTTATTATGCTGGTGCAGAAATAATGTCGTTTTTTGGCGTTCAACTTTAAGTCTAAAAACGACATTATTTTTGCACCAACCTAATATTATAAATAAAAAAAGCAACATGAGGAAAAATAGTTGCTTACAATAACCATAAAGTTACATACATTTTTATTTTGGCTGACAATTATAATTTGTAAAATTTTTAGTTCATCTATAACGTAGTACATTCAACGCACGTACGTGTGGTACAATGGAGACCGCCCTTTTTGAGGGAGCTGGGAGCTTCTACATTAATGAACCTTGTGCCTACCTTGTCTGTACTTGTGAGGTGCAGATATGTTAAGCAGGTGCTTGTGGATTTGAGGAAGTTAGAGCATGTCGACAGTCGTTTATTAATATTCAACAAAGTTAAAACTATTTGAGGTCCCAGAAAAGGAAATGACAAACCCGAAAGAAATCATTGCAATGTTTAAACGTTATGTATGAATGTGTGTGTCTCTCTCTTTTTCACTCCCTCTTTCTTTCTTTCAATGAAGAGAGAGAGAGAATTAAAGAAAACTCTATTGTTTTAAAGCAGTTGAAGCTTGCACTCCGTACGGGCCGGATAGTAGTTTGGTGTGCACGCAATCGGTCGACCAAATATGCTTCCTACTTGTTAAATGTGAAATTATATATTTTTTTATAAAAATGCATTTGTTCGCTATTTTTGTACAAGCGTACGATTTCAGCCTGTGATTCCTCCCATAATGCGACGATGGTAAGCTGCCTATAACGACGCAATGAAGACACAAGAAGCGACCCATGCCAGCCGATTATAGCTGACGACATTTCGACCCTTTTTTTTGCTGTTTCCATGTGCCTATCGTTGGATATCGTTTATTCTCCCGAGGAGCTGGTTGCGTTCCCAGGACGTTCCTCAACTAAGTAACTCTCTCCGGGAAACGATAGTATCATGTACGTACATACATGTGTTACGATTTCCAGATTATAAATTATTCGATCGGTAGATTTTATTTAAAAGGAAGATAGGTGAAAACATACTACGAGTATTAAATTATTAGTATATAGATATAGATACGCTAACATAATGTTTGTAGTATATTATCACCCGCTTTTAAACAAATAGAACCAACCGATCACCGAAGAGGCAATGTAAAAAAAAAAAAAAATAATTGAAATAAAAACAATGATGTCGCTTTTGGGCCGTACATGAAACTAAAAAATACATTCTTGGTCTTTTGGCGAGGATCCAAGTGTTCTATCTGAAAATGGTATAATTATATCGCAAGGTTCCCGTTCGCGCCGGGCGTCCATAAAGTGGAAATATATCACAGACAAATAGATGTATTGGAGATAAACCGTAATAACCAGGTATATTTTGACACTACATTAATCAGATTACTTAGATAAATACTTTTACAGTTTTAACAAAGGGAGATAATATCGTGGAATCACCATTCACGCTGAACGCCCCCAGAATGCCTAGCGTCAATATATTGCATATAAAAGTGAAGTTTCTATAAGTCTCGCTAGTATTAATTGACATTATATATTTATATTTTTCTAATTTAATATTTTATTCTTCGCTGCAATAATTTAGGTAAAACATTTCTTACTTTTTACTAAACGATGAGTAATAACTTATAGTATACTTTTGCAAGTGTTTGATTCTGTTCCGATGTACATCTATATAATAAGTAAAGTCGGCATTCACATATTTCATTAGTTAGAACCAAACGCTTTTGCACTAATCCCTTTCTTCAGTCACCAAGGCTAATTCTCCAATGCGTGTTTTCAGAAATTTAGTTTATTTCGTTTCTTTTTAAATTTCTTTCATTTTCTTCAGGTAAGGTTTTTCCTCCAACTAAATCGTTTACGTTGAGGATTGCAGCTATTTCATTCTTACACTAATATATACTCCCATGTCTATCAAGTTCATGGAGGGCATTTTTTGATTAAGGGAAATTTTGCCTAAATTACTGTAATGATGATTTTTGTATTACCATTCTTACTATTGTCTACATACATTAGATTTAAAATAAAAATGAAGAACGTCCCTTTTCCAGTCTTGTTGTATTCGCAAACTAAAGGAACCAGTATTCATAATCAACACGACCATATTAGAATATTCATCTTTTTATTTACGTATAACTTTCTTCTAATCATATTCTTTCTGTAACACCTAAAACAGTAAATATTTAATCAAATTTAAACAATGCATCCTGTTTAGTGTTCTAACTGCTTATTCTGTATATAAAATTTTGATTGCAGAAATTACCCTCTGCAATAAATTGCCATAGGTTTTCAGGAATAAGTAGTACATACAAATTCATTATTTCTAAACCTTCAACCCCCGTTTTCTTCAACTACACTACGTTGTTCCATACACAGTCATTTTTTGATAATTAGATCCTATATTGCATCCTAGGAGAGGCATCACCACTATTGCGCAGCTCTAGAGAGGAACTAGTTCGTATTTACCCCTCTACCTAACAAGTCCTCCCACTCTCCCAGAAAGACCGGGTAATTATATGTAACATAGAGGTTGATGAAGAGACTGATATCAAGGACCTAGAGGAGCAGGAAAAATACAAATGCCTTGGCATAGAAGAAAGCGATTTAATTCAGCATGTTAAGATGAGGGCGGAAATTAGTAAAGAATACATCCGGTATCAAAGGAACATGTGTAAAACAGAACTCATAAACAAAATATATACCATTCCCTGGACAAAGCGGGGGAGGGCAGAGCGGTAGCTCTAGATATATCTAAGGCTTTTGACAGGGTATGGCACAAGGGTCTCCTTAGGAAAACTAAATCATACGGTATCACTGTTAGAATACTTAGCATAATTAAATCCTTCTTACGGTCGAACATCTAAACAGTGTGATATAAATGCGGGAGTTGCTCAGGGGTCTATTCTTGGACCTCTATTGTTCCTGATATTTATTAATGCCCTCCCCGACAAAACTGCCTGAGATGGGTATATATGCTGATGACACTACACTCTATAACAGGCATGACAGGGAAACAAATGAACACATATATAAAGAAATGGCAAAAACACTATGTCATTAACCAACTAGCAATCTGTAGTGGAATGGGGACATAAATGGATGGTCACATTCAATGCTGCCAAGACTAAACTGGTTTCCTTCAATAACTACAAGAAACCTTCTCTGCTACCAATAGCAATGGCCAGTGACTCCCTGTCTGAGAGTACATCTTTCAAACTGCTTTGCCTAACGTTCACAGGAAACATGAGCTGGAACAATTATATTGAAAACATTGCCAGGGCTGCTGCAAAAAAGGTAGGCGCTCTCTACCGTGCCAGAAAACTACTGACACCTGAAAGTATCCTGTATCTCTATAAGGCCACCATTCGCCCATGTATGGAGTATTGTTGTCACATCTGGGCTGGTGCGTCTACTACTAGTCTCTCGCTCCTAGTCAAGGTTCAAAAAAGAGTCGCCAATCTGATAGGCCCTGAACTGGCATCTAAGCTTCAGCGTCTGTCCCATCGACGAAACGTTGCATCCCTCTGCTTGTTCTACAAGTATTTTAATGGTGAATGCTCTGACGAACTGCAGACACTTGTGCCCCCACGACGCAGACACCCTCGACAAACCCAACAGGCAGCTAAATCCCACCCCACACAGTAGAGATCCCTAGATGAAAAAGATCTTTCTACTCAAGTAGTTTCTTCCCCAGAACCGCTAGACTCTGGAATTCCATTCTAGGATCCTGCTTCCCTAACTGTACTGACATGCAGAAGTTCAAGTGCAACGTGAACCGACATCTTGCTGCCCAAATCCCTACATAGTGCCACAGTAGTTGCTGACCCTGATAGTAGCCCCCTACACCACAGTGGCAATGTGCCTTGTTTGGGGTGAAAATGTAATAAAAAAAAACAAAAAAAAACAAACAAAAAAATAAGATCAATGTCATTAACCAACTAGCAATTATTGTTATAACATATGGTTTTGGCATTGGCGATTACTCACAAAAGGACATAAGCAGACTGGACACTATAACGCAGGAAATGCTGACAGTACAAAATAACATACCGACGCCAGTGTCTGCCTAGACTGTATCTGACCAGAGAAGCAGGAGGTATGGGTCTCTCAGAGATTGACCACCAACATCGTGCAACTATAGTGAGCACGGACAATATTTGATGAGCTCCCAAAATCCAAATCTCAAAATAGTACATGAACACTATGAAACAAGAGCCAACAAAACTACGTCCATCACGTAACTAGCCAAACATGTTGGACAAGAGTGTCTTACAAATGAGACAGAACCAGAAAACAAATCTGCTACAGAAATAGCACAAAAGAATCACCAGAAATACACTAAGAACTTCCATTGCAAAAAAACAAAAAACAAAAGCAAAAACCCTGGAAGAATAGGCCAACCAACAGCGCGCCAAATATGTTTTGGATGAATTCAACCAGGACTATATGGATAAATAAGTCCCCATAGACTGGCTGAAACGAGGATCGCCCCACTACGATTAGGAGAGAATTATAATGGCTGCCGAAGATCAAGGCTTGATGAGCAATGCTTAAAAAAAAAGAAAAAAAAGTGAGTCACCTGACATCTAACTGCGGATGGCTATTATACACCCCAACACAATGAATTGACCTGTAAAAAAATGAATATTGAATGCAGCAGCAAATCTTGGGGACATATACCAGAAATGACAGTCAGAAATGAGTTACACGTCAACAACTATGATTATCCAATTTCTACAGCTATAAATCTTGAAAACGGCGCAATGAAACCTGACATAGTGATATGAGACTAGAAAGAGAAAGAAGCAACCTTAGTAGAAGTTAGTATCCCTTATTATGCTGGGTTAAACAGAGCTGAACGGGAATACGTAATGAAATACCAAAGTTTTACCTATGACATGAAAAGAAACTGAAATTTTAAGATGATATCGTTAATTTGAGTTATTAGAGAACAAACTAAGCTCATGAAAAAGTATTTGAAAACTACCTGACAAATATACCCGGTGAACCAAGTACAAGTGAGATTCAAACTATTGAACTTAAAAACTCTCTCAGTTAGAATATCTGAGTTAGTGAATGAATGTTTGCCATCTGTAGGATGCCCCATCCCCAACTTGAACAAACCGATAGGAAAATTAAAAAAAAAAGAAGTATTAGCTGAAAGAAAGTTAGTTTGGGGGATAACTTGCCTATATACATTAAACGTAAAATGAACGTTAACTTCTGGGTAAGATAGCGGAAAATAGAGACTATAACCAATTGTTATTATTTCATTTAATTTGAGGAGGGGGATATTATTTGTGCGAGATAAGTGGAGGCGATGATTAACTAAGCTTACGTTGGAGGACATTTTACAATGATATCAATCCTCAAAAGATTACGTTATGTTTTAGCGTACAAAAAAAAGTGTAGAAACAATTTAGCTGAGATGCATGAAGCACTACTTATTGTATTTAGTATTTTCTTATTTTAAAATAAATTACAACACGTGAATAACTAGTAGAGGTATTTTTGTAAGCGATGAAGACACTTGAAATATATAAATATTTTAGCGGTAGGCATAGATATACTAGGATTACTTTTAACGTAACCCTAAAAGGAAGTAGAAAAAAGTCATGGAGCCGAAAGTGAAGCTTGTTTCTAGTCTGAAACTGGGTACAATAAAACAATTTTCGAAAGGATCATGTTCATCTTTTAATGAATAAATATATAAAAAGCAAAATATATTAATCAAATCGAAATTAAAGCGACACAAAAAACTCTTTAATTCCAAATAAAAGAAAATCTCACTTCTCCCAAAATATGTTTGGGCCAGAAAACACACACTTCCTTGCTTCACACTAATTTTATACAAATTTCCCTCCAAACAATTCACTTTCCTGGGCAAGGCCGGGCCACGGATTAACTTGTGTATATAGAGACGTGTACCTTCGTCGTGGTTTGCTTGATCTGTATTAATTAATAGACTTTCTTGCATGTGGCGCCGTGGTACACGCCTGTTATGCACGTGACTCATGTTTCGAATCTTGTGCTCGGATATCTTCTGTTCATGAGCCCAAAGTCGGCGAAACGCGGATGTAAGAGTTGCGATTTGCAGATTTTATGTTTTGTATTACATGGGAGTTGTTTGATTGTAGAAATAATTATATATTTCACATTTAAAATTTCTGATTATATGTGTGTCTGTGTATAATATATATATATATATATATATATATATATATATATATATATATATGTGCATATTGACACACAGTGCACTCATACAAATATATTCATATTGTATGAAATATACAAAAACAAAATATCTGTTCATGCCTACAATTATTCACTGACACGCAAGGACATACAAGTAAACATATAAAAATTGAAAAAAACACACATATCAGAGGCACTGCTCTCCCCCCCCTCCTTTCCGCCATCTCTCTCTCTCTCTCTCTATATATATATATATATATATGTATAAAAGGTGTACTGAATGTGATTGTATTTATTTTGTGATTATTGCTGGGTAGAAAGCCAAGTCAATATCAAAATGAGCGGCTTTATTAAATAATCAACAAGCGGAACATTTCCAATTTGTGGTGTTTGAAAAGAAAACGAAGGGAAATAGTAAAAATAAAAAATAAAAAATACATTCGGCTGAACAATAAAAAGAACAACAAAATAGGAGAATGGAAAAACAACAATTAAAACAAACATAAAAAATCTCAATAAAAAAATGAGAAAAAAATAAAAGAGGCCTTTTTACAATATTAAATATACAAAAGTTTCCATACGGAACTTTTTATATCTTTTTTGACTTTCATTGTTTACTTGCTGTGTGATTCTTGAAGTATAATCCCCTTTTCATAAAAAAATTAGCGCGCAATGCTAACAGAAATACTATCGCAGCTTGTGTAGATGTTATTCGTACGAGTCAAAGATACGTCCTTGACAATCAGCCAGTGTCTTTATTTTGCTGTCGTGCTAAATATGGTTCTGTTTTCAAAGGACCACTCTCCACAGCTTTACATTCTCTTCGAGAAGGGATTAGGTTATTGCTAATTGCACACCCACGTAAAAATGTTCACAAGGATGCTGAAGCAATATTTGTTGGTCAGGGGCATTTAATCTGGCCCGTTCGATTTTCAAAACCTACCTTGTGTTTATACTACTATGAACGAGCTAAATGAAAGAATTAAATAAAATATATATTACTCATAGAACAAAATATAAAAATCGATTTCTAATGGAAAAATATGCTTTGTGTTCTGTTGTGTTTTGCTTTATAGAAGATTCCTTATTTAAAAACGTGGCTTATTTTTTCAAACTAAGCCAATAAACGAAAGCGTTTAGATGCAGTGAGCATTTAATCGTACATATCTGTTATATTGTTGCAAGAATATGTAGAGGCGTGTTGGAATGAACGTGATAAATTTTCCCGTTAGGTTAAAATTTTAATAGACCAGTAACTTTCTTAGTGAAATTCCTAGCTCCGTGTCCCGGCAGTGACGTAATGGAAACAAAAAGCCATATCGAATGAGTAGAGAAAATAGTTTTCGTTTCAAACACACTGATAGATAGATAGATAGATAGATAGATAGATAGGTAGATAAAGAGGAGGATAGATAGATAGATAGAGAGAGAGGTTGAATTTTCAGAAAGATCTTTCACACTCCCTATAAAGGGAGGTTATTTTAGTACACATGTATTATCTTTAAAAAAAAAGGAAAGATTTAAAACCCAAATGAATGTATGATGTTTCTGTATGAATAAAGTTTATTAAATCTGCTCTTACTAAAAAGAATGCGTCATGGAACACTTGTTGTGCTCGTTCCTCTATCTCAAGAGTTGTAACGTTAAAAAATTCCATCCCTACATATGTAGAATTATTAGTTCCTTTGAGTAGCAGTTAATGTAAATATAGAATGCCGTATGATTTAATGGAACATACTATTTATTTATTTATACTCCTATGAATTTGTTCTTTTATTTGTATTGATATTCATAGTAAAACCTTTTTTTTCTATTTATTTAAAAAGAAAACTTTGTTATATAGGTGTCGTGGAGTTGCATTCATCTGTAAAAGATCTAGCTAATTTGCATATTCTTTTAAACATTCATTTTAATTAATTTTCTACTAGTTTCTTTGTTTTTTTATTTTTTCATGGGATGATCATCTTTAGTTAACTATAATGTGTAATTATATTCATGCAGATATTCTACATGATTTATACTTGCGTATTATTTGCGTAAAAAGTTACAGTAAGCACAAACCTCTTTCTATATATATTATGTATGCGTATATATTGGTTTTAAAAATATTGCCTACCAAACTCTTCAATCAGTTTTTATCTACCGACATGAAACTTAATATATAGAGTATTTGAGCTAATTCGAAACTTTATATTTGGGTTTTAGCCGGGGAAAATTAGCGCAACACAAAAAATCAAAGAAATGGCTTTTGCCATATGAAGGGCGAACAATGACATGATGAATATGCATGCTATTGGTTCAGTTTTTAATTTTAAGCCTTGCAGCATGTCTTCATAGCTCAGGCATTAATGTCAAACGAAAACGTAAATCGCAAGCTAAACGTTTTCGTTTTGATTCTCAGTGGTGGCGCAGGAGTCACTTTAAAAAAAAAAAACTTTTTAAATCATTACTATATATTTGGTTAAATTTAATATAATAAATACGAATTCTGCATTAATAGCTCAGGCATTAATGTAAAAGAAAAAGAAAACCGTAAGCTAAACGTTTTGGTTTCGATTCTTGGTGATGACGCGCGAGTCATTTTTTTATAAACTTTTGAAATCATTATTATATATTGATCCCATATAATAGAATAATAAATACGAAATTAATCAAAATATCATAGTTAAGCGTATTTTGCGACCGAGTAAGGCCAGGCGGCCTGCTAGTATTATTATAGAATCGCTAGCAGTGCGTCAAATTAAGGTTAAATTAGGTTTATACAGAGTGGAACGATAAATTTGTCGCTCTAACGGAAACAACACTACAGCTTTTTTTTTAAAGCATGCAGAAAAAATTCAATTCAGGTAACTTGATTATTTAGTAGAGCTGACATCTATTCAATGTGGCCGCCTTCAGCCTCAATCAACGCCTCAATATGGGTCCGTAACTTGGATCATGCATTTTCCACAAGCGTCGGCGGGAGCTCGGCGAGTACTCTGCGGATGCCGGCGATCATGCTTGCTTTGGGGTTGCGGCAGGTCATGTTGGTGATGTTCTCGACGTATGATCAAACGAATTAGTTCAGCGGGTTCAGGTCAGGGGAATAGGGTGGTCAGTGAGAGAAGGGTAAAATGTTTAAGTACTCTTTCTGACACTAAGCCTGGATCTCTTTGGACGTGGGCCGGCTCCGAGTCCTGCTGTCAGCAGCCACCTGATTGGACCAGGGGTCACCACATTCTCTAGCACATCCAGATACACTTTCGTATTGGCTTTCAAGCCGACGTAGAAGATATGAAGCGGCCCTCACTTGAAACCACACCAAAGACCGCAACCGTGCCCGGAAATTTCTTTGAGCTCTGCTCTCAAGCGTTGAACCGTCCGGATATGCATTTGATTGGTGCTGGCAATGGTCCTCTTATCATTGAACATTGTGTCACTTTCAGACATAATAAAAGGCTCCTATCGCCCTTGGGATTTGTACACAACTAGTAGATACAACAAAAAAGAAATGTCATCATATCATCTTTTCTATGGCGACAATATTATCGTTCCACACTCTACTAAAATTGTTAGATAAACATGTTAACTTAGTTTCAAGCAGGGAATGAACTCGGAGGAAAGAATGCTTGGATTTATTGAGTTTTATTCATAAACCGCCCTATGGCTGTCATCAGACAAGTCAAAGATGGTTGAAAATAGCTATAGGGCGGTTGGTTCAATTTCCCACCTTAACTTAAAACCTAAACTACCACGTTGATCTGAATTTCTGCAATTATCTAATTTATAAAACTGACTGTCTATCTGTGTCTCCATATTTTAAAACTATCCCCCCTTTGAAACTTGGAGGCTCAAATGCTTGGATTTTTATGAACCCATCTTTTATGGGGCTTTAGCCGGTTAAAATAGTGTTCAAGGCTCAAAAGAGGTCAACATCAAAAAAACTTTATTTGACGCACTTACACCTTTTGTACATTCATCTTAGTTTAATTTTAATCAGTTCATATGCATGCCACCTTGGTACAGTGGTTACGTCACCAGCTTTGAATGCTACAGTTTTGCTTTTGGTTTCGATTCTAGCTGGTGGCACCCAAATACTTTTTCACGATTTTATAATAATATATACGAAATCTAGACCAATTAAAATATATTTAAACGTATTTTACGTCCGGGCAAAGCCGTATGATTATATATATATATATATATATATATATATATATATATATATATATATATATATATAGTCATCCACATACAGTAGTGTTTCGCTGTTTCAACAAGCAACTACCTCAAGGCAGGATCGAAATCCGACTGCTCAAATAGAGCCTCTTACCGTTGCGCTATTCGCCTGCTGCTATACAGGCAGTAAATTAACAATGTTTTGACAATGTTCAAATACCTAAGCTCAATTTGTTTACATAAAGAGCATCGCTTAATATGCTAATGGTAATTTGTATATCACTTCCCAATATGCTCAACCCTTTAAAAATAATATATATGACGCTCCCCATTAAAAGGGGTACCAGATTGGTCAATGGGAAAATGATTCCCAACAAGCATTTAGGTAAAAATGCACTTTCGTATAAATACTTGAATTCATTCAAGAAAGTATCGCTAACAAAAACAAATAAAAACATCTACGTAATAGTGATACATTTAGTAGTCCGGCGAGGTTAGCACCGTGGTAGAGGTTTAGGCTTCTTATCACGAGGTGCCGCTTTCGAATCTCGCTAGATTCAGCCACTCTGATGAGTCGTGGACGACGAAACACGTGTCAGTGAAAATTATATTTTAAAAATAATATATACATATATATATGCTTACATATACACATTATATATATATATATATATATATATATATATATATATATATACACATATATATATCCATCAATTATTTAAAGAAAGAATAAAAATAAGAATAATATTGTCTGAATATTTAAAGAATTTCTTATTTTTTAATTGCTCTATATATTATACAGGCAGATTGTTGTAATAATATATACACTAATGCAGAACGTTCCGTGCAAACGTGTCATTGTCTGTTCAGTCGAAACAATCAAAGCTGAATACTTTAACTAAAGCGCTGCATACAAGAGAAAACGTTGTTTGTGATTAAATTTAAACATTTTTACCATTTACGAATTACTACTGATGATATTATAAACCAATACACTTTAGCTACGGTGAAATAACATGGCGTATACAATGGCTCCTCTAACTAATGTGTTAATATCCTGTAAATTCTACAAGCAAAATCTACATTTTTCAATTTTCTATTATCATTAAAATAATTAAATTACTTTAATGAGAAACAAAACGAAAAGAATGAAAGTCTAAAAGCAAGCACATCAAACTAGAAACAATAAGCCTTTCAGTCTGCTCAAAAAAGACACATGCGCAGCGAGTGAAACACATACGCCATGGTGCGCAGGCCAATTGAAACGCATGCTCAGATAAGTGATACCTACAAATGCTGTCCGTCCTTGTCTGTCTGTCGAATATTTTATTTTTTCCTTGTAGCGGGGATTAGGAAGCTTAGCTCTCGGGGTTGAGAGCCGATTCAACCAAGCAGAACGGGACGTTTAGTTATTTCCACGGGTTCTTCACAGAACAGAGATAACATTTCCGGCCATATTTAGAGTGGCGCGCAAATCTGGGGTTTGGTGTCAAAATGAAGTGGTGGAGGAAAAAAGATGTAGTTTTCCCCGCACGAAAGATATGATAGAGTATTGCGTGTATATCAAATTAAGCTAATCGAATACCCTCCATATATATATATATATATATATATATATATATATATATATATATATATATATTAAAAGGTTAGCAATTGTTATATAAATATTATATTAAAAAAAAACAATGAAATGGTAATGATTTAAACCTTATTATATAAAGTGCTTAATGTTATAAATGCAGAAATATATAATACTAGAGAAGATACCCGAGCTTCGCACGGGATTTCGCTGTATGCTCGGGTATTTGTAAAGCGGGTATCTGAGTGTATGGCACTATCCCTAGATCGGATAACATCATCATGTCAGGTTTGGTCATGATCGGTTCAGTGATGTGGGCTGTAGGGCAGTATATATACATAGGGTATGACGTTGACCTTTGGCGGTAACCTTGAAAAATGGTGTCCAGCATCCATAGTTGGGGACCATCATCATGTTTATTCAAGTTTATTCAAGATCGGTTCAGCGGTGCCGGTTGTAGGGGAGTTGTGTACACACACACACACACTAACGCTACTACTTTATATATATATATATATATGTATATAGCTGATCTGATGTTGATGTTACAAGGAACAGAAAGTCTCAATATTACACCGGGTTTAATGCGTCAAATATGCAATGGTCAGATGTTGCTTTTGTTATCATTTGATTCTAATATATTAGATGCGGCAAGTCTCTTGCGTTTATCACAGATAGCTTTCCTTCTACAAAGTAATTAAATCTATATGGATATGAAGTTTGTTTTTCAACTACACTTAAAACATTATAAGTTCGATTGAGTTACTTTTTTCATATTTAATGTGATACATTATTCATTTTTGAAGATGAATTCACGGATATATATATATATATATATATAATCAGGTTGAAGGTATTTAACAATGATAACTAATAAATTTAACGAGGTTATTAAGACTGCTCGATAAAACAAGAGTAAGATATAATTTTATTAATGTAAACAAATTTACATGGTCGCAACACTGGACATGTTAATTTTTCAGACAAATGAGTAGTTAAAACTAGGACTCCTTGTCAGGCGACTTAATAAATGGTTGATTTGCATGAAAAGTAATATGGTTAAACTTAAATATGGAAAAGTAAAGACTAGTTGTTAAAACTGGAAAAAAGGTCAACATATTCTAGTAAAAATATAATAAATTCATAACTTAAAATATTGCAGGATTATGAATTAATTATATAATGTTAGAAATTGAATTTAAAATCTTTTAATGCTGCAATATTTTAAGTTATAAATTTATTATATCTTGATTGAATATCTTGTCCTTTTCCTTTCCAGTTTAAACAACTAGTCCTTTACTTTTCCATGCTTAAGCTTAACTATATTACTTTCCATGCTCGTATTTATCTATTGTAATCCATGCTTGTACCATGATTCTAATAAAATCACTTGTTCTTTGTTTAATTTCTTTTTTGTGCCCCCCCTATATATATATATATATATATATATATATATATATATATGCATTGTATTTTTACATACAAATATAAATGTATACATAGATACACACAGGAAAGTTTTTCATAGTGACTATTGTGCGTAGTTTTTCATGGATCTCCTTCATAAAACAAGATGGACGCTCTTTCTGTGTAGCGATATTTGTTTCTTCTTCCTGTAATTCGTGTTTCTGCTTCGGTATGTATTTTTTCCAAAGGAAAACTATTTACGTTTCTGAGGAGTCCATAGATGAAAGATCCGGCATTAACATACTAATTTATGATGTTTTTCTTTGTGACGAATGATGTATTCTTGTTCTTTCACCAGTCAAAGATAATCAATTAGTGGATCGATGAAATCTGATATGAAAAATTTATCCCCTGTTCTGTTCAAGTAAACACTGACACCATTGAGAACCGTATTAACCATAACTTGTTTCGCAACGATAAGTAAAATAACCACTTTGTATTCAACCAATTGTATACAAAGTATCATTGATAATAGATATTGTTATTCGATACGAACTGATCCAATATCAGGCTGATATACGATAAAACGAAGCTAAGACATCAAATGAATTGTTTTCGCTCGATAACCTATCAAATATTTCCGCTATATTTCTGATCTGTCAATTCTGAACATGACTATTTCCTGGGGGATGATGTACGTATCATCAAATCAAGTATCGATCTTTTTTTTAAAACGATCTACAATGCGCCAAACATTGTGGCCCATGTTAATCAAATCCCCCCTCTTCCTTCCACTCATTTGATTTACTAAAATTTTCAGCCAGAGACAAATCCATGCAAGCCATTTTGTTTTATTTAACGAAACCAAAAGAATACCCGCCCCAGGATAGATAAAATTAATTACCTTTTTATTCAGTTTCCGTTATGACAACAGACATTCAGAAAGTAAGGAGGAGGTTTGGAAGATGTAGAAGCATTCAACAAATCGAGCAAGAAAGAGAGGGGATTAACGCGTGTTAATAATCGAAAAGGGGATAAAACCGAGCGTGTTATATCAGTTTACAAAGACGGAAAAGAGAGAGTGCGGAACGAGTTGGAAGTAATTAGAGTTAGAAAAATAGAAATAAATAAGTAAAGGGGTATTATAAAATATATGTGCGCTTCTAAAGTAAACTAATAGCGAATAATAGTCAAAGGCGATCCGAAGGCTTCCTTTTTACAAACTGCGTCACCTTGGTGAAAGGGAGGGCGCCACTCTATTGTTAGGATTACTTCACTTACCCTTAAACCTCGTTTTATTACGCTGAATCTTTAGCAAGGGGACACCAAGTCCCATTTTTACGTCTTTGGCATGACTCGATCGAGGTTGAACCTCGATTGCCCGGCCCATTAAGGAACAATCTTATTATGCCACATGAAATTCAACTCATGCAAATTTCCCACTATTGAAAATTTTATATTAGTGTTACATGTTATTTTGTCTATGAGTAGAAAGCATCACAAAATTCAATCTTACTTTCTTTAATCATAAAATTTATACAAGCGCTGTTTGCTATTATAATAATAGCACATGTATTTAAAATATTGATCCATCTATATTAACCAAAGTGGAAACTTCACAAATGCTCGATAAAGTTCAAAGCCGGTTTCGAAACCTAGCAGGTGATGCTCTTTTTGACTCCCTGCAATCTTTCCCACAGAAAAGGGCCGTTGCGATCTTGTCTCTGCTCTATCGTTATTTTCATGGAAAGTGCTCGACTGAACTAATTTATTGTCCCCTTTTCACAAAAAAACACCCAACTAGCTACAACCACTATATTTTCCACACTCTCTATCTGTGCCTAAATCCAAACGCAGGTTCCATGTACAAAGCTTCTTTCCCAGAACTTCACGTTTGTAGAACACTGTTCCGCTGGCCTTCTTCCCGGTTTAATACATACCTGGCGTTACCTGGGATTGAATGAGGGTCAATAAATTTTCCACATTATACTTTTATTTTCATCAAAACCGGTGAAATTACCCATTTTAAAATCAAATCGATGGATTGCTTGCTTCAGTTGGGGACTCACTGTGTGTACCGAAAGCAAACTTCATGAGCCTTCCTGCAGTGACAATTCATAATATATTGTTGTCTACATTGCACTGTAGAGAATCTGTTGAATTTATAAAAAAATAATGTTATATAATAGCTTGAATTTAAGTTGAATTGAATTGAAGTTTAATATTCTTGTTTCAATATATTCTAAATAGGAAAATTTATTTCAATCAATGAACTTAATGCTGATAAGACAGGGATGCGTTCGCAATGACTGTTTCTGTTCGAAGCACAACCGAAACATGATACTTGACTTTTCCATTTTAAGCCTTAATTGAAGTCATTATATGAAAATATATTTATAAAATTAACAGTAAGTTTCCTACAGTGCTATGTTGATTACAATGTATTGTGGATTAAGTCGCTGCGGGGAGGCATGTGAAGCTTTCTCCCGGTGCATCGTCGTGGGTCTTCGATTAAAACAGACATTTAATCGATTTGATTGAAAAATGGACGAGTACACTGATTTAGATGACAATTAAATATTGAAAGTGTGGAACATTAGATGATCCTTATAATATCCCGGGCAACGTAGAATCTCTCTTTCTCTCATATATATATATATATACACTTTGTGGTCAGCGCTAATCAAGGCTAGGATTCACTCAAGGATAAGGATTAATGAGTGTTAGGTAGACGATGAGACAACACCGTGATGATCAGTAATGGTGGAATTTAGGCAGAGTTTAATTATATACGTGGACAGCTCAGCAAGAACTTATGTACATTAGTCTTAAAATCGACCATGTTATTGTCAGATGGGAAGCAGTATTATGTAGTAATTAAGTAATGTTCTATAGTGATAAATAGTGAATCGTACATTTAAAATTAATAGATTTAAATCTCTTAAAATTCACGCAGGATTGCCCGAACGGATAAAGTACTTGATTAAATTCTGTTGTAAGTGACATTCTTCTGGCGGTTGAAGCTTCGATTTTCAGTGTAAGCGATACTCAGCATAAAATTGCAAATTACTTAGCGTTACTCTGTCATTGCTGACAGGACTTGAGCATACTATTCCTGTAAATTAAACAATACAGAGACCATCATGAAGCCAGGTTCGGCCATGATCGGTCCAGTAGTGTGGGCTGTAGGAGAGTTGTACACACATACACACACAGACGGATGCTAATACTTTATATATTATATAAAAATATAAATTTATCACGTCATACAAATTGTGATAAGAAAAACACGTGCATTGTTTTATTCTTCGGATGAAACCATTTTAAATGGAAAATAGCGAAAGCAAGAAAAGTAATAGCAAGAAAGAAAAGCTTTTGCGTGAAATGAATTCGGAGGAAAACCTTTCCCCATATTCTATGATAAAAAAAGTCAACGGTTAGTGCTTTTTTAAAACTTTTTTAAGTCATTAGAAATGCAAATTTATTAATGAAAAATAAATTACAGACGAATATTAGTGTGGACACTGACGAAGAATATATTTTCTTCTCATTTTCGATCGAGTTTGTACAATGCACGTATGTGACAAAAAGGAGAGGGATATATATATATATATATATATATATATATATATATATATATATATATATATAGAGAGAGAGAGAGAGAGAGAGAGAGAAAGAGAGAGAGATCATCGATAGAAAGCTTTTTTGCCGTTTACACCTTCTGTGGCTTGATCATTCTCATTTACTTTATTTGCTACACACTTTCAAACCGCAATATTGCTCATTAAACTCATATTGTACATAACTTAAAATATATATGACGATTAAGCTACACTGAATATTCCGCGTTTCATCCACTCTAGGACTCTTCAGGCTTGAGTCCTAGAGTAGCTTAATCGTCATATATATTTTATAACTTACTAACTAGCTCTACCTACGTATTGAGCACTCAACATTCTAATCCACATTTGTCATCAATTGAAATGAATGGCTCTCGTCTTCACGAGGCCTCAAGTTTTGACAAGCTTCTGGGCTTGACCATTACTCCTGATCTTAAATGGAACACGTATATCAAATCTGTTGCCAAGGCCGCTGGAAAAATGGTGGGATCTTTCTATCGATCCAGTAGATATCTCACTGCTGATGCTATTCTCTATCTATATAAGAGCCAGGTACGTCCAAGGATGGAATACTGTTGCCACATCTGGGCAGGAGCTGCTAGAAAGAACTTGTCCTGCCTTGATAGAGTTCAAAATAGACTTCGTAGCCTCGTAGGAGATGTCCTTTTCTCCTCCTTGCAACCTCTATCTCACAGAAGAGATGTTGCGAGTTTGTCTCTGATGTATCGTTATTTTCATGGAAAGTGTTCAACTGAGCTTCAATCTATGGTCCCCCCTCGCCAAACTTTCACAAGAAACACTCGTCTAGCTGTAAACACTATCAATAATTTCCCCCACTCTTTATCTGTGCCTAAACCTAAACGTAGATTCCATGAACAAAGCTTCTTTCTTAGAACTGCACGCCTGTGGAATTGTCTTCCGTTTTCCTGCTTTCCGGCTGACTACAATATGGTTGTGTTCAAGTCTAAAGTAAATAAGTTCTTGATGAGCCGTTCCATATAAGTTATTAAATTTACCAAATTTTCATTACTAATGATTACTATATTGACCAACTTCTACTGTACACTCTTTAACCCTTATCCTTGAGTGGCCTCTGGGCCTTGATAATGTGGTGATGCCTTTGTAAAAAAAAAAAAAAAAAAAAAAAAAAAAAAAAATACTAAAAGTTTACGCATACATTTATACTTTCGTATATTAATTTTATGTGAGTAAATTAAGTAGTTATATATATATATATATATATATATATATATATTAAGGATGTTAGTAAATAAGTATTGACAATATAACACAAAAGTAGAAAAGTTGGAGGAAAAATTGGATAAGTGATTATAAAAATACATGTAATATTGGACTTGAAACAGCAAAGAACACACAAAATGTAAAATTAATTAGAATGGATAAGAAAAATAAGATAACATAAGGAAAGAATTAAAACAGATTCGGTCAACTGAAATCCCATTTTGATTAGAAAACAAGGTAAATAAGATTTTGATATATTAAATTCTATAGAATTGCCTCCCTTTGCGTATAAGATTAAAATAGAAAAAAAAAAATATCAAAATTTGACAACTTACCACACACAACTTTTATATAAATGATGTAAGAACGTATAATTCAAATTCATATGCATATAACAAACCATACTATAACTTTTTTTTTTTTTTTTTTTTACAAAGGCATCACCACATTATCAAGGCCCAGAGGCCACTCAAGGATAAGGGTTAAAGAGTGTACAGTAGAAATTGGTCAATATAGTAATCATTAGTAATGAAAATTTGGTAAATTTAATAACTTATATGGAACGGCTCATCAAGAACTTATTTACTTTAGACTTGAACACAACCATATTGTAGTCAGCCGGAAAGCAGGAAAACGGAAGACAATTCCACAGGCGTGCAGTTCTAAGAAAGAAGCTTTGTTCATGGAATCTACGTTTAGGTTTAGCCACAGATAAAGAGTGGGGGAAATTATTGATAGTGTTTACAGCTAGACGAGTGTTTCTTGTGAAAGTTTGGCGAGGGGGGACCAAAGATTGAAGCTCAGTTGAACACTTTCCATGAAAATAACGATACATCAGAGACAAACTCGCAACATCTCTTCTGTGAGATAGAGGTTGCAAGGAGGAGAAAAGGACATCTCCTACGAGGCTACGAAGTCTATTTTGAACTCTATCAAGGCAGGACAAGTCCTTTCTAGCAGCTCCTGCCCAGATGTGGCAACAGTATTCCATCCTTGGACGTACCTGGCTCTTATATAGGTAGAGAATAGCATCAGCAGTGAGATATCTACTGGATCGATAGAAAGATCCCACCATTTTTCCAGCGGCCTTGGCAACAGATTTGATATACGTGTTCCATTTAAGATCAGGAGTAATGGTCAAGCCCAGAAGCTTGTCAAAACTTGAGGCCTCCTGAAGACGAGAGCCATTCATTTCAATTGATGACAAATGTGGATTAGAATGTTGATGATGTAAAGAGAGAAGCTTGGTTTTAGATGCATTAAAAGTAACCAGCCACTCCTTTCCCCATTGCGACAATGTTAAATATTTTTTGGAATTTATTTAAATTTAACAATGAACTAAACCCCTGAATAATGTAAGCAACAGAAAAGAAAAAAAATGCAATTGGAAAATCAACTATAAGTAGAATAATTAATATAACTGTAAAATAGGACTGGAAGAATGGTAAAATAAATACAAAAAACTAAAGAAAACCGAATAAAATGTTTTACATAAAATGAAAATAAAAATATAACAATAATAATACAAAGTACCAAAAGAATAAAAGTTGAAATAAATTCAGTGTGATTATAATCTTTGAAACGAGAAGGAAAAGCAGAGCGTGTTGGTTACATGATTGATGTAAGTTGTCCAAGATGTTTTTGTTTTTTAATAAGTTTTTTTAAGTAAATGTCTGATGAGTACAGGACTAAATATGCAGCAATAATATAATTTTGCAGACTTTTTAGTCGTAATACGAAACAATATAGTAATGGATACGTTTTAAAAAGTAATAAGTAACCAACTGAGAAAATTTGATATTTGAAACTTGGAGAATTATATATTACACTGCATATGAACTCCAAGAAAAGTGCTCTTTGACCTTGGACTTTTTTCAAAATTTATATATATTTTTTTCATTATAAAACCGTTACTTATGAGAAAGATTTTATTAATTCATTACGATTAATATATACAAACCGAGTACGATTTATATAAAGGATTAACA
The DNA here is from genome assembly GCF_053919585.1 of Euprymna scolopes. Classification (NCBI taxonomy): domain Eukaryota; kingdom Metazoa; phylum Mollusca; class Cephalopoda; order Sepiida; family Sepiolidae; genus Euprymna; species Euprymna scolopes. The sequence goes on from NC_136483.1 coordinate 59,409,756, forward strand.
CACACACACACACACACACACACACACACACGTATGTGTATGTGTGTGTGTGTGTGTGTGTGTTGCAGAAATTCCCTTCTGGACCAAAGTACCGTAGGTTTGCAACAACAGATGTCACATACAACTTCATTATGCCTAGAGTATTAGTCACTATCATACCCAATTTCAGAATCGAAATCTTATTACAAAAATGAACGCTCCGGAAATTTTCAAATATGGCGTCACACTCTACAAGAGGCAATCGTTTTAAATAAATTAACTAAATTCAGACATGGTTGGTTGTTTTTGTTTTACGGCATATCAACCCTTTTCATGTTATTTAATGTCGAATCTAGTTATTTTGAGGAACGATATTTAATGAAGTATATTTGTTTTTTTAAGTCGGGTTCTATTTAACCCATAGTTGGGACCCTAACAGGTACTACCACTCCGGGTCAGAGTGGACCTGGGAGCAATGGCAATTAAAGGGTGGCTCCACACTCCCCAAGGCCCGCAAGCTGGGGCCTCACCATCGGATATAGTTTTAGGTCATATCCAGGACCGTTGTATAAAGGGTTCTTTTTAAATTTTTTTATAAAGGCCTATTTTTTTAAGATATGAGAGTATGGTCTGGGGCATTGTTTTTATTAAATAACTCTTTAATATTATTTTCTTTGTAGAATCGATTTCTTACTGTTACAAAATCAGTACATTCAATTAATATGTGTTTGATTGTGAGTGGTGTTTGACAAGGTATACAGATGGGTTAGTTTTCTTTTTTTAGGAGATATGAGTGGGTTAAGTGAGTATGCCCTATTTTTATTCTTGTTAGTTTGACTTCTTCTTTTCTGTTTAGTTTCGTATTTTGTTCGTTTTTTTTATTTTTTGGCATGATTTCATGAAGTTTGTTGTTAGGGTGTTAATTCCAGTAGGTTTGCCATTTCTCTGTTGTATATGCGTTGATACGTCTTTTTAGATCTATGTATGGAATTTTTAAATTTGCATCGATTGGGAGATTTAAGGTGTTTTTTTTTGCTGCTGAATCTGCTAATTAATTACCTTTAATACCGGAATGGCTCGGTATCCAGCAGAAAATGATTTTTTTTTTACTATTTAGTTCAGTTAATTTTTGGAGTAATTTTGCGATTAGGGCGTTGTCCATCTTTTTATTTTTAATCGCTTTTAGAGTAGGTTGGGAGTCTGAAAGGATTATAAATTTGTTTTTTTTTGTTATTGGAGGCGAGTTTGAGAGCTAGAATTAGAACATATATTTCAGCATTGAAGACTGAGGTTTCTTTTGGGAGGTTTGAATGTTTTTTGATTGATTTATTGAGAATTGTTGCACTGGCTGTTGCATTATTTTGTTTAGACCCATCTGTATAGATGTGTGTGTGTGGTCTGGATACTTTGATTTTATCGAGATTATCATGATAAGTTATTGGATGAGTATGTTTCCTTTCATATTTACTTAAACTTAGGTCGATGTTAGGGGATACGATTTTCCAGGGAGAGGTTTTGAAGTAGAACAGTTTCGTAAATTTTAGTTATGGGTAGACTTGCTTCTTTGGAAATCTATTTTATTTTATAGGAGAGAATTCTTTTATAATGTTATTGATTTTTATGTTAAAGATAGTTATTGATAATATGCTGGCTTGGGGCACTCTTTCTTGATTTTGTGTGTCTGATAAAGTTGAGTCTATGCGAACTTGGAAAGATCTATCTGTTAGGAAGATTTTTATGAATTCAGGTAATCTGCCTCTTAGTCCGATGTTGTGGAGATCTTTTATGATACAGTGTTTCCAGGTAGTTTCATATGCTTTCTCAAGATCGAAAAAAACAGATGTTACGTGTTCCTTATTGATAAAAGCTTTTCTGATATAATTTTCGAGGTTAGTGATGTGGTCTATACATCCTCGATTTTTTTGGTATCCACACTGGATTTCAGATATTATTTTGTTGTCATCTAGATACCATATAAGACGGTAGTTAATCATTCTATCGAACGTTTTGCATAGGCAGCTTGTAAGAGATATTGGTCTGTAGTTTTCTGGGTTTGATGTATCTTTTCCTAGTTTGGGTATTGGTATTATTGTTGCTTGTTTCCATGAAGTTGGGAAATATTTTGTTTCCCATATTTTATTATAAATTTTGAGAAGGAGTTTTAATGATTCTGGTGGAATTTCTTTAAAGAAGCTGTAGTGCACTTCATCTGGTCCTACAGCTGAGTTATGGGATTTTTCTACGGCGATTTATAGTTCATTGAGTGAGAAGATTTCATTGTAAGCTCTTGGTTTTTGGAGTTAAAGTTTATTTTGTACTTTTCTTCATGTTTCTTAAGTATTTGGAATTGTCTATTGTAGTGTTTTGATAAGGAGTTTCCGGCAAAGGTTTTAGCTAGTGTGTTAGCAATATCTTTTTTATCAGTTATTTTCTGTTTATTTGTGAGAAGGTGTTTGATTTAATTCGGATTATATTTTCCAGTTATTTTTCTAATCATTTCCAAGGGGGTTTTGGGGTTAGTGGTGATGTTGATTTTGTTGACAAATTGTTGCCAGCAGGATCTTTCGCATTCTTTAATTGTTTTTCAAGTTTTTTTTCTTTGGTGTTTTTATTCTATTAAGTTGTTCGTTGTGTGTTGTTTTTTAAATTTTCTTAAGGCTGCCTTTCTCTGTCTAATGGCCGTTTTACATTCTGGATTGAACCATGTTTTTTTTTCAGGAGGAGAATTTTTGGGTATGCATTTTTTGGCTATTGTTATGAGTACTTCCGTGAATTCTTCTATTATTTGGATTTGATGTTCTGTTAGTTTTAGTGAACAAAGTTCTTTAAATTCGGCCCATTTGGCTTTGTTTGTGTTCCACCTGGGTATGTGGTTTTGGATGGAGTTACTGTAATTGATTATAATAGGGAAGTGATCACTTCCACAGGGTTCTTTATGAGTGCTCCATGTATAATCCAAGTAGCTTGATGGATCACACATGGTAAGATCAATGGCACTCGTTGATCCGTTTGTTGGATTTAAGTATGTGGGATTTTTTTGATTGAGAAAGCACAAGTTATTTTTGTTAATTAATTGTTCAATTTTGTTTCCTTTTGAGTTTGTGACTTTGCATCCCCATAACGTACGGTGGCAGTTAAAGTCTCCTAGAACAATGAATGGTGAAGATAGTTTTATTAAATTTTCTAGTTCATTTTCATTAATTTGTTCATGAGGAGGGAGGCATATTGAGCAGATTGTGACTGTTTTGTGTAATGTGACTTGAGTTGTAATTGCTTGGAGATTTGTTTTGACAGAGAAATTGCTTTGAGGCATGTTATTCCTTACAAGAATTGAGGTGCCTCCATTAGCACGAAGGCCTGTGTTATGGAAATAGTTGTATTGTTCATAGTTTGGTGTTTTGAAATGGTTATTGTTTTTTAGGAAGGTTTCTTGTAAGCAATCAATGGCTGGGTTGAAGAGTGAGATAAGTATAAGAAGTTCATTATAGTTAGATCTTATTCCATGACAATTCCATTGGATAATTTGTTGTGTTTTATTTCTATCTATGAGGCTGTTTAGTTTTCCTCTATTTTATCTCTTTAGAAGTAGAGGGTTTATCTTTTGTCAGAGTTTGTGTCTTTGGTGAAGTGTTTTACTGGGTTTTTTCTTTTTTTTTTGTTTGGATCTGGACGTCGATCTGGATCTTGCTTGAGATGTTGCTGTTTTGGCTTGGTGTTCATTTTTTCCCTCTTGATTACTTGTGTTTGTTTTTTTTTTATCTAGGGTGTTTTCGGCTCCATTTTTTCTAGAATTGGGAATCTATTTTGAGTGTCTATTGTTTGGTTTTCTTCTTTTCTGGAACGTTCTTTATTTGCTGTTTTATCATTGCTTATGTTTTTATTAATTTCTGGTGGTTGTTTTGTTGGTGTCTGTGATAATTTTTTTAATAGTTCTGTTGTGGATGGAATATTATTTTCTTTGTTTGGATTTGTTATTTCTATTTTGTTTCCCAGATTTGAGTAGTTTTCTTTTTGTCTATTTTGAAATTCTGGCCATTCTTTAATATTTAATGTAATCAGTTTGTTTATCAGTTCCCTATATTGATCATGTATTTCATTATGTTGGTATGGTTTAGTTGATTTTTTTGTTGTCTCAGCATATGTGTTGTCTTTCATGTACGTCTCAACTATTTTTTCTGGCTTCTGGAAAGGTTGTGTTTTTTTGTACTTTACTTCTATAATTTATTTCTTTTTTATATGTTTTGCATATTTTAGAGAAGACCGGGTGATCTTCTTTGCAGTTTGCGTATTTCACCTCATTTATGTATTTTTCTTCGGTGTGGCCAGGCTCTTTGTTGCCGCATTTTCCACATATTTTCATTCCTTTACAGGCTTCTTTATGATGCCCATATTTTTGGCAATGGAAACATCTTAATGGGGCTCGGATATATTGGTCTACTTTTACATTTAAGTAGCCAATTTTTATTTCCTAAGATGTTGTTGGTTTATTAAACGTTAATATGTATGTGTTGGTGGTTATTATTTTATTGTTTCTTTTTATGTTTATGTAGATGTGGTTGATTACTCCGTTTTTTTTCTAATTCGGTTTTTATTTCTTCTTCAGTTGCTAGCGATAGTTCATAACTTCGAATTACTCCTTTCAAAGTGTTTAGTGTTTTATGGGGAAAGGCTTTGCACTTATACTCATGGAAGTTCTTCATTTTGAGTAGAAATTGAGCATCTCTAAGATTGGTTATCTCAACTAGTAGATTTCTATCATTTGTTTTTTTGATAAGTTTTGGTTTACTTTTTGTGGATAATGTCTTTTCTATTAGGAAAGGTGATAAATTTCCAATTTTTTATTTTCGATTAATTCAATAACCAAGAATCGTGGGAAGTTTCCTTCGTCTCTAGTTGGAACAGTTTTTCTAGTTTTGAATTTTTGTTCTTCATCTGATCTTGAAAGGTCAGAGTCAGAGGAATGGTTTCTTTTAAGGGGTTTGAGGGGGATGCATTTGTTTTTATCAGCCATGGATTTTGGGATTCATTTTTCATCAACCACGCTCCCTACCCACCCCGGAGTCCAAAATTGGCGCATAGTAAGGGGAAAACCCATTCGCCTTGACCATGTCGGGGCTACGTGGAGGATATACTCTTTTGGTAAGGAGTTCTCAAGCACTATATTTTCTGTTCAATATGTCCTCAAAAATACATTTGCTCAGATGGAGTGTTGAGTTCTGGTCTTTGCAATTGATTGATCCTTTCCACCGCATTCTAGCACTTACTTGGTTTGCCTATTTTTTGTCGTGGGGGAAGAAAAATAAAAAAAAGGAGTACCTTTAAGTTTCGTTCTTTGTTGTGGTAGTTGGTACTTTGGGTGTAAGTGCTAGGGCTTGGCGTGACTGGCCGATTGGTCGGATTGGACCTCTCCGACCGCCTGTCTAGCCGAAGTAAGGGCCGAAGTAATGTGTTGCAGTGCCTAGACTTTTATGCATCCAGGTCTAGGTTAGCTTAATCACCAGGATCACGTCCTAAGGCTAACTGGTTGCCTCATTGAGCGATTTTTACCCTCTGCAGGGGGGCAGTCGGCTTATTCTAGTGCCTTACCAACAGGGCAAAAAGGGGAGGGGGCGACGGAATTGGTAAGTAGGGAAGGAAAAGGAGAGGGGAAAGGTGTTGTTTTTGTTTTTGTTTTTGCAGAAACTAATAAGGTTTTACAAAAGAGAATAGAAAATAAAAACAGAAAATCGATGTAGGTGCATTTCATCTCAGGAAGCCAATAGACAGCCTGATCTGGTAGCACCAGTAAATTCACACATGATAAACAACTGCGACACATTGAGAATGTTCATAAGCCAAGAATTCTTTTATTTTTTATATTAAATATACCGTAGATGTTAAATGGTCTTATAGTTACCCTACCGTGCTAAATCTCTTATGCTTCCATAGATCATAATATATTTTATTCCAAATCATATATACGCAAATAGAACGTCAGATTTCAGTAATTATATCTTTATATAATGTTCACTGAAATAGACATTAACTTATATTACTAATTGACTCTTCATACATCAAAAGTGTGTTTTTAAGTAAGAAAATTAATTGTGAAACTGGTGAGTGAGTGTCATTACCTTTTTGTTTTTTCATTTTCTGATGTTTGGGATAGTATCTTTTTTACTTCTCTCCTGATGTTAAACCCATGAAAACCAGAATACATAAATGAAAATTTTCAGAAATGAATAAAACATAGTTACTGGAATATATCTTACTATTATATAGAACTCATATTACTGTCTGTATGTTCATTCACAATTTAATTAATAGCATTATTTTATATATATACTACTTATTCGAAAGAAATCTACGTTCAATCAGTAACCTCATTTGCATATTACATCAAAGCAAATATATTTTAATAATTAGCTCGATGCCATTGTTCATTGTAATAGAATTGCTTTAATTATTCTATTTAGAAATATTATTTTAAGTAGATATATTTGTTTTTTAAATTCATATTACATTAATTTTCAATTATAAATTTCTAACAACAGTAGCCTCTAAAACCTGAAGTCGGCCTATTTATTTAATTCAGGAGAGTAATTCCCCCTTTTAAGCTATGAGAACTATTTTGTCTTTCATTTCCATAGACAAAGATACGGGTGTTATATACTTCCTCAAATCCAAGATGTGTTTTTTTTCGTAACAAATTCGAATATTCGGTGTATTTTAAATAGTATGTAAACCCTTCGCCCAGCAATGTGTTTCGACCGGGCAACACCGGATATATATATATATATATAAACACAGTAAAGCAAGTGAGAGGAAGACAAATTGAAAAGGAAAAGTTGACGTTTTGATGTCGGCATCCTAGTGACCACTGGACGGCTACCAGTTGGTCAGTGTTAACGAATTTGGCTTCGGCCAAGAAATCTTATTAAGCTGGTTGTTGGTCGGTCGGACAGACAAGACTGATTGGTACACAGCGGCTCAGTCTGTCGTGTTAGTTGCCTGATTATTTCAGTCATTCCTTTATCCCCCAACCTCGCCATGGATGGGATTCTGTCATGTTACGGGAGGTCAGTTGGTCAGAAATGGAGTGTGGGGGCGTTTGGCCCAGTTGTTGAAACCACGATTCAGAAATGGCAGAGCGCTGTCCATATCCATATTAAATGAACAATAATGGCTTAAAATGCTTAGTGTCTTAAGTCCTGACACACGCTCAAATTTCAATCAATTAAAAAACTATTTTAGATCAATGATCACTCATGAATCAGAAGAACAGACGATTCGAAGTCTGCAGCAAACAGTGTTACATTAAAATAATTATAAAAATTCGCATGAAAAAATCATATACATTAAATTCTAGGAACAACGTTATCACAATCGCAACATCATTAGAGGAAGGTGTTACTACTTTTCCCTCTAAATACTAAGCCCTACCGCCACTATCAGTCGACACCCGGAAAGACCTACACTTTCCATATATTCTTCGCATACACCAGCCGTAACTGGCTCATACATACGCAGATATACCATTATCCATCCCATAGTAGAACACAAAAAAAATAATAAAGTCTCCCTAAGGAAAGCCCGCTGTCTCTGATTGGTTGCTCGCCAATTCTTTTATTCCGGAATTAAATCATTTTAAACAGACATTTCAGAACATTACAGTATGGTGTCGCTAGGAGAATTTTTATTCGCAAGGCATCAATTTCAGTTAAGAGACACTTACTTCTCTACATATAATAACAGCGAACGAATCGTCAACCCCGAGTAACTATTGGTTATTTAGCTTTTTTGCTAATACTAAAGTATGCCAAAACATATTTGTTACTAGATATACGTATCTTCTAGACCCTTTCTTCTTTCTTTCTTTGTGGTCGTAGCCATCAAGATGTAAACAACATACGGGGATAGTGTTTTGCAACTATTGCATGCTTGAACCTAACAATTAATCAACATATGTTGTAAAGCTTAAATTTAACCGGAATATATATTTTTTTAAGATTACTGCGGTAAACTACTGGCATGGTGAATTCTGAGAATTGTAGTTGAGTTTTTTAGAAAGACGTTATATAATTTGGAGTTACAGAAGGTGAATTGTTTAAATTAATCATTGTATTAAGTAGTATATTGAAAGCTGCTGGCATGCGCGCTTAGCGGTAAATATAATTATAAGAACATACTAGGGAGAAAGGGAGACAAATCTTCAGTCTGTAATAAAGAAAAAATTATGGTTGGTTGTTTTTGCTTTACGGCATATCAACCCTTTTCAGGTTATTTAATGCTGAATCCAAAGATTTTGAAGAAAAAAAAATTAATAGAATATATTTGTTGTCTTCAAGTCGGTTTCTATTTAATCCATAGTTGGGACCCTAACAAGTACTACCACTCCAGGTCAGAGTGGGCCTGGGAGCAATGGCAATTAAAGAGTGGCTCCACACTCCCCAAAGCCCGAAAGCTGGGACCTCACCATTGGATATAGTTTAAGGTCATATCCAGGACCGAACAATTTATATTTATTCATATATAAATAAACACGAATCCATTCACCCACATTAAATTTGGAAAATAAAAGGCCTGCTCTTTTCCGCGAACGAAACTATTAAAAATGGTGAGGAGAAACGAGAAAGTAAAAATCAAATCAGATAATCGCCTGAAATGAATTCGGAATGAAATCTCTCAATCTAAATAAAATGTCAACGAGCGTAATTTTTTGAAAGTCATTAGAAATGATAATTTATGTATGAAAAATTTAATTACTGACTTTATTCTATCATTAAATATGAAAAACCAAGTGAAGCAAAATTTTTTTCCAAAGTTTTTGGCGTGATGGGTTTACTGGATTTTAATATAAAACGATATACAAATGGCATTGTTTTAATTTTTTTTCTTTCTGTATCATTTTATATGAAACCCATTAAGTCTATTAAGAAAAAGGATGTTATTCCAAAATTATTTGGTTTAATTCTATTGTTTTACGGATTCTTTAATGCTGAATCCGAAAATTTTCGTAAAAGATTTCATGATTCAAATTCTTTATATCTAGAGATATTTATTCATTGTGTTTGGTTTGGTTATTTTGTAGAGGAAAACTTATTTTTTTACACTTTGCGGAACATGATCAAATTTTGCAAAGGGAAGGAATGGAGGAAACACTGACATCAATTTTGGTGAATTTAACGCAGGAATCAAATGTCTTAAGAGATCCTTCTCTGGTAGTATGAGACTAGAAATATTAGGACGAAAGTATATCTATAAAAGTGAGAATGTGCGTGTGAGGACACTTCTCAACCTATATACTCAACGAATCTTTGATTTACAGACATGAAATTTGGTATATAGAGTATTCCGACGCATGGACATTTTTTAAATCAGTTTTCATGCGGAGAAAGTACTGCCAAGAAGTCAAAATTGGAAAATGGTACGAAGGGGGGGGTCATCAGATTTATATCTGTTTTCAACTGTTTTAGGACTGCGCATGCGCGGTCGTGAAATACAACAGCGTCCTTATATTAAGTATAAGTTGGTTTGAAAATACTTTATAAAGATCATGTCAAGCTGGTCTAAGGGTTATCGTACTTCACTCGCTGTCTTTAGGTTTTGTTTTCCATCTCAGTTCAAGTATTTTTTTTTACTTACAAGAAGTGACCTGTCTAGTAACAAACATAATACTCGCATGCACCTGTCTTTTTGTTTCTTTTTTTATTCATTTTTAAAAAAATATTTTACATTACGTTTAATACCCATGGTATTTCTGTTAACAATAAATAAGAATGCTAAATTAATTAAAATATAATATTAACGCGTATTTTATGACCGGGCAAAGACGGGCGGCCTGCTAGAATATATATAATTATTTCGACAACGTCGCATCTCACACAAGCAATGAAAGCCAACAAACTGGAAGTTCAAGCCGAATATCTTCCACGCGAAGCAAGTATCTTGCCACCTGAGTAACCCCGCACACACAAGAAAGTTTATCAGCTAAAACAGATCAAGCAAATTGCGACGAAACCCGACTATAAAATGCATTTACTTTGTCCAACCAATGAGGGTCCAAGCTGATTTTTCACAAGTGGGATTTTTAAACTTGCTTTTACGATGTCATCCAATAAGCTAACCTAGCGAGCAAATTAATATAACATTTTTCAGAATGTGAGAATTGATATAATTATTTCCATAGCCAACAATCACATGCACGAGATTCGGGTCTCGAATCTCGAGTTCGGATGTGTTCAACTCATGAGTCCAAATGAGAACGAAATCAGAGTCTTGGACTTCAGGTTTGTTTGCTTTCAATGCTCATCTGAGCTTCGATGTTGTTGGACTGTGGAAATAAATATATCATTTCTCACATTCGGAAAATTCTAATATATATATATATATATATATATATATATATATTTCAGAATGTGAGAGATTATATAATAATTTCCACAGCCAAAAAACGTCGCAGCCAACAAGAGCCATGACAGCGAACCATGTCTATATGAGGTATGATCATTTTTTACATGATCCACACTTTAAATCACACTAAATCCGTAAAAATGTCAGAAGAGTTAGAAAATTCAATTGTGTAATGCTCTTTATGTAAGCCGCTTATAGAAGATGTGTGTTCTCCTGTGCATTTTCTGCATAAATGTGCAAGAATTCTTATGACATCCCAAGTTCCTATCATTTATAGTCTAATCGTAGTTATCGGAGGCAAAAACAGACGGACGTTATGGACAGATTCATAAATTAAATGAATGTCATGCTCAGTGGTTTATTTTATTGGCATGACACTGACTAGCGTGTTCAGGAGTATTATCTCCCAATATGTCAGTATTTTTTAAAATCAGCTATTCGTTCCCTAACCCACAAGGGTCCTGGTATTTTCCTTCCACATAGCCAAAAAATATTTTACACTAAAACGCCTGTATACCACTTATTTCAACCACATTTTCAGCAGTTTAGCATCTGTTTTATATGCTGATATGTCGCTACTATTTAACCTTGACCTTACCGGTGTCATCGACCTTGAAATTGATTGATTAAACTATTGCTGCCTTTATTTTAAATTATTCTTGTAACGGAATATCTTTCACTCCATTTTTCTTCAATCCTCGTATTTTCTCGTTTCACGTTTAATAAATTTTTGACATTCTTCAGATATTTTCTTTAGTCTTACTAATCCATACAGAAAAAGGAGGTGTTGGCTATTCCATATATAACAGTTATTTAAATCATTAAATTTAAGAATCGTTTACGAGTCAATTTGTTTTAGTTTTTCGAAGGAGGTTCTTTTTTCCATCAACATTATATGCAAAATATTATACAAAAAAAAAAGATACTTTTATTCAATAGGAAAACAATATGCAATCAAAATAAAATATTTTATTCACCTTAAAGACTTTTAAAAGGTGTTTGACAGGCAGATTTGCGTAAAGAATAGAACACACATGCACCAAGTATCTCTTTCGTGGCTATAATTAATAAAATCAATTTCAACAATTAAAATAAATAAGGCTATTGATAAGTCTTGGGCTTACTTTACAATTTTAATTCTATTTGTATTTGGATTTTTCATCAACTTTTTATTAACGGGGCATATTTTACTAAGTTTAAAGAACTGTTTAATTTTATATATATTATCATTGTGATTAAGAGTTATTAATGTTATATTTTTGTTTTAATTAAAATCTGTTTTTTTTTTTTTTTTTACACAGAGATCACCACTTATCAAGGCCCGGAAACCACTCAGGGATAAGGGTTATTGCAAGTACATTACGTTAGTGTGGAGATTTGATGAAGTGTTTACTTAAGGGGGCGGTTCATTAGGAATTTGTTAACATTAGACTTGAAGACATCCAAGTTGTAGTCCGGAGGGAAGCAGGCAGACGGAACAGAGTTCCACAGGCGTGCAGTTCTAAGAAAGAAGCTTTGTTCATGAAATCCGCGTTTTGATTTAGGCACAGATATAGAGTAGGGGAAATTTTTCACAGTGGATTCAGCTAGACGGGTGTTTTTCGTGAAAGATTGGCGAGGGGGGACCAGGGATTGGAGTTCAGACGAGCACCTGCCATGAAAATAACGATAAAACAAGGATAGGCTTGCAACGTCTCTTCTGTGGGAGAGGGGTTGCAGGGTAGAGAAAAGGGCATCCCCCACTAAACCGCGAAGTTTATTTTGTAATCTGTCAAGGCATGATAGGCTGTTTTTGGCAGCTCCTGCCCAGATATGGCAACAGTATTCCATCCTTGGCCGTACTTGGCTTTTATAGATAGAGAATTGCATCAGTAGTGAGATATCTTCTGGAGCGGTAGAAGGATCCCACCATCTTTCCAGCGACCTTGCCAACAGACTTGATGTACGTGTTCCATTTCAGATCAGGAGTAAAGGTCAAACCCAGAAGCTTGTCTAAACACGGGGCCTCACCCAGACGAGAGCCATCCATCACAATTGATGCCAGCTGGGGATCAGAGCGTTGATGATGTAAGGATAGGAGTTTGGTTTTGGATGCATTAAAGGTAACTAGCCACATCTTCCCTCACTGAACCACGCGCTCGAGATCAGAGGAGAGAGAATCAGAGAGAACTTCGTCATTTACAGCCTTTGATGTGTTGCCATAGATGGTCGTGTCATCAGCATAGATGTCAACGAATGATTTAATATGTGTTTAGGGAGGTCATTGATGTAGATCAGGAAGAGAGTTGGGCCCAGGATTGACCCCTGAGGGACTCCAGCATTTATATTGCAGGCCTCCGATTTTTGACCATCTACCACTACTCTTATGAGCCTATCGGAGAGAAATGATTTAATGATTGAGAAAACATTTCCAGTTATACCGTAGCTGGAAATCTTGTGAAGTAGACCCTTATGCCATACTTTGTCAAAGGCCTTTGATATGTCAAGAGCAATTGACCTAGAAAGGAAGCCTTTGTCAAGAGATTCACTAATCCTGTGGGATATAACCGTCAGCACATCTGTGGTAGATCTTGCAGAGCGGAAACCATATTGTGTGTCACTAAGAAGGTTATTCCTGCTGAGGTGGTTGACTATTTCTCTATTTAATATGGATTCCAGCAACTTACTCATAACACAGAGAAGACTTATTGGTCTGTACTGAGAGGGAGATGACTTATCACCTGAATTCTTAAATACAGGGCAAACTGATGAGGTCTTCCAGGGGATCGGAAAGCACTTCTCCTTAAGGCAGCGCTTAAATAGTTTCGTAAGTATGGGAGCAAGTTCTGGTTGAAGCTTTTTTAACACTATAATTGGGATGCCATCAGGGCCAGTTGCTTTACTGGAATCTAGGTTTTTTATTAGCTTTGCGACCTCATGCACGGATATTTGTATATTACCTAGCTTGTTCTGTGTTATAGGAGGAAATATGGGGAGTTGATGGCCTTCGTCGCATAGGGTAGAATTAGCTGCGAAGTTCTTTGCAAATAGTTTGGCCTTGTCTGACGCTGACGAGATGACCTCTGGTCCAGTGATAATGGTTGCGATAGAACGCACACTTCTGTTCAGGATCCTATTTGTTATTTGCCAAAACTGGTGGGAACCAAGCCGCTGATCAGCTACCTTGGATTTAACAGACTGGGCATATAGCTCTCTTGCATGTTTTATTACTCTTTTACATTGGTTGCTGGCAGTCCTGAAAGCAGCTTTAGTCTCAGTGCATCTATTACGTTGGTAGCTATGGAAAAAGTGATTTCTGTGCGCGATAGCAGCAGCACATTCTGGGGAGAACCATGGCTGGCTGTTAGGTTTTTGTTGGAATTTTTTTGATGGTATGAATTGGTCTATGCCTACAATTAACCATTCGGTCAGATCTGATACTATAGAGGACACTTCCTTTTTAAACATGGAGTGCAGAGGTAAATCAGATATGAATGTACGGAAGCTATCCCAGTCAGCCATAGAGTATCGGTATACAGTACGGTGGAGGGGTACGTCTGGGGGCTTCTTACATTTCGTTTTTATCTTAACTGATACGACGGAGTGGTCGGAGGATCTTAGAGGAGAATGAACGGTACATGAACATAGCTCAGGGGACGTTGAGAGAAAAAGGTCTAAGAGGCTTGCATATTGATTGGGTGTATCGGGCACACGGGTGGGTTCGCGAACAATCTGAGTGAGGTCATAAGCAATGGCAAAATCATGACAAAACCTCCCCTCATCATCTGTCTTATTTGAATGGGTCAGCCATTTCACGTTATGGACGTTGAAGTCACCACATATGTGGATGTTAGCCGAGGGATGTGAAGACAGTATGTGGTCTATTTTCTCAGATATGCTCTTAAAGATAGTAACTCCGCTGTTGTGGGGCCTATAGAGGGCAAATATAAATGCAGTGGTGTTAGCAAGTGCAACCCTGAAGCACATATAGGGTAAATTAGGATCTTCTCTAGAGATATCCCTGCCACATGGGAAGCCATCCTTAATGTAGGCACATATTCCATGCCCATGGCGATCTTGGGAGTCAGATTTAGCTGTTAAATTGTAGTATCCATTAATTATGAACTCATCTAGGGAAGTGGTCGGCCCTATTCCAGTTTCACATAGAAATAATATGTCCGGTTTCGTCTCCTGTAATTGGGTTTCAACCTCTGGAAGGTTGGAACGTAGACCCCTGATATTGGAGAAGGAGACCTGGTAGTAGGGGTCTACGCTGGAAGATGGGGTTCTAGGTTTAATCGAGTTTTTATTCTGGAGATATTTCATGTTGAGGTTTGAGGATTTGTGGAATAGGTCGGCATACTTGGTTAGAGCAGTACAGAGAGGGAAAGTAAGAGAGAAAAAGACAGGAAACATTTTTTTTTATTTGTAGCACACGAAAAGGTAAAGCCGTAACAATTACCCACTAGTATGGCATCGAGAGGCCCCACCAGAGACTACTGCATGGTCCAGATCCACTCACCAAATGGCAATACAGCAGTCCCAGTACTTTGCGCCTGCTGATAGGACAGCCTCCTTAGTGGTTAATCCAAGGTTCGGGTCCCTGACTATCAGGCGGATAACGTCAGCCCAGACAAAACGTTTACCTCCAGCACCCTTACTAGTGACATGGCAACAAGAACAGACAGAGACAGAAAAATATCCGACATCTCAGACTACTGGTCACCTAGTAGTACCGACCTGTTGTATTATTTGGTATAGTGTGCTTTTTTTGTTTCAGATATTTTGCTGCCTATTCGGGTGGATAATTAGAAATGGTTAAGCTTGTCAGAAAGCCATTCTTAACATGATTATCTAAGAGGAAGATAGTTATTAATCTAAATGAACGATTTATTGTTTGTAACATCTGCGGAAGTCAAAAGGAGTAGCTAATCTTGACTATAACCGTTTTTTGTTTGTTGTAGTGTAAGTCACTGATTTAAGCACTTAATTCTACTGTTGGCCGGTTAATGGTGAACGACCTTAGCATTCTATTTGTGTAACGTATTCTTTACTCTCAAAACCGCAAATTAATCGCAATTCTATCGGGTGATAATAATGTTAACATTATTTTTCTTTTTAACGTAGGTATTTAGCAGTCGTTGCTCGTTATAGCAGACAAATTATGCATTGTATTACAAGTACTTTTTTTTACATTTACTCAAATCTGATAAAAGAGCAATCAGAAAAGATTATATATATATATATATGGATAGAGTGTGAGAGAGACAGAGAGGGAGAGTATGGAAGACTGCGAAGGGAGAAGGAATCAGAGAAAGATAAAAAAAAGAGACAAAGAAAATGAAAGATAATGCGAGAGATTGTATCCGTAAACGAAAAACACGTTAACTCATTAGAGTGAAAGAAAAGTAAAAAGAGAAATTGCTTGTACGGCCATGTGAGAGAAAGAGGATGGGGGTAAGTAAGAGAAAGGAAAGAAAAGAGTCGATGTGAAAAAAGACAACATGAGATGGGAAGATATAGAAAGAACGTGTGAGAAAATAAACGAGAATGTGAAGAAGGGAGTGTGAGAGTCCGATCACTGTATGAGAGAGAGAGAGAGAGAGAGAGAGAGAGAGAGAGAGAGAGAGTGCGAATGGAATGAGAGATTGTATATGTGTGTTAAAAACAGTGTTTTCAAGCGCGTGTATTTGATAGAACGAAAACGAATATAGCAAGGAGTGGAAAAGCTTGGTTTTCTAGCTACGAGCAAAGTATAGTACATTTTACAATTTTTATCGTAGGTCAGTTAAGGAGATCTCCTGAACTAAGACAATTTTACTTTTGTCACAATCCAAACCGCACCTTCTTTGTGCTGAATTTTCCTATACTTTGTATTTAACCCACCTTTGTGACCAAACAAGAAAAATGAAAGAGCGTGTATATCTGAGAAAACCAGAAAAGTGCAGAGAGAAGGTAACCAAAGAGAGAGAGAGAGAGAGAGAGAGAGAGAGAGAGAGAGAGAGAGAGAGAGAGAGAGAGAGAGAAAAGAGAGCGAATCAAAGAACTGGCGTTGCTCGGATAAATTTGGATTAAAGTAATTGAACAAAATAAATATTTCATTAATCGTAAATTTCTGGCAAAATAAATACGGCTCCGGTGTAGAATTTTAATTTATTTAAAAAATGCAGACCTCACATCAGGTGGCAGAAACTAAGCAGGTTGAAGGCTGTGATATTTTTTGTACTGCTTAGTCATCTTTTATCAAAGCCGGTGGTCACTTAAGGATAAGGATAAAAAAACTGTTGAATTGGACGATGGTCGCCGCCACGAGAGGAGCAGAAACAGTGGATAGAAGTGATAGAAGATTACTTAAGACTTGATTTTCCAAGACGACAGCTCGACAAGTATTTGTTCACATTAGACTTGAAGACGACCGTGCTGCAGTCGGTTGGGGAGCAGATTCGTGATATTGCCTCCCACAACTAAGACGTTATAGGAAAGCAACTTTGTTCGTGGAAGTTCCGTTCGTCTTCTTTTTGTTAAAAGAGAGAACAAGCAAT
The DNA here is from genome assembly GCF_053919585.1 of Euprymna scolopes. Classification (NCBI taxonomy): domain Eukaryota; kingdom Metazoa; phylum Mollusca; class Cephalopoda; order Sepiida; family Sepiolidae; genus Euprymna; species Euprymna scolopes. The sequence continues at coordinate 59,426,648 of NC_136483.1, forward strand.
GGCAGTTCTTTGATGTGGTTGTAGCTAGACCTTTTCTTACTGTAAATGTTTACCATGAGGTTAGAAATAAGAGCTCAGTCGAGCATTTATCACATACACAACGATACAGTATAGAGTGACTAGTAAAATCTCGTGGGCAAGTATAATAGGGAGTGATTGCTAATGATTGCATGTTAACACTAAAGTGTTAGTAAAAAGGGACAAAATGTTGTAGAAATTAAAAATTTAAAAGAGTTTTATAATGTGAAAAATTGTTTGTTCCTTTATGGATATCAAATGCACGATAATGTCGAGTTTTTACTAAATTTAGTTCGTATAAGCATCCAAATAAGAAAAATTTAGACAGACATAGAAGACGAAGACAACAGTCGTTTTGCGTGAATCGCAGTTTCAAGAATAACACAGAACAACGTGTACTTTACTTCGTAGCTGACAAAGCAAGTAGAAGAGACGAACATTGCTCGAGATTAGGATTAAGGTTAATCCGGCCAATGAATCCTATCGGTAACGCGGAAACATAGATAAATATACAGATGTGAAACAAGAAAAAGGAATAGCGATGTAGGTAAGTGAGGTTGACTGACTGATGAAATCATATCTTGAAGGAAGCGAAAAACGAGAGCAAAAATTAATATATGATTTGCAAGAATTTTTTTAATATTCTATTATTTATTTTCAAGAATGACTAACTCTGAAAATTATAAACAATTCTTAATTAAGAAAAATGAAAAAGAAAACGTAGAAAATCAACATGAAATTATATATGTATTTTTCCTTATATATATATATATATATATATATATATATATATATATATATATATATATATATATATATATATTAGTAATTTATAAAATATATGGCGATTAAGTTACACTGAATATTCGGCGTTTCATCCACTCTAGGATTCGTCAGGCTTATGCCTAGCTCTACCTACGAATTGAGCACTTTTGAAGTAAATACTTAAAGTTTACGCATAAATCTATACTTTCGTATATTAATTTTATGTGAGTAAATGAAGTAGTTATATATATATATATATATATATATATATATATATATATATATCTGACGTATATATTAGACTTTTAACCAGTTTATAATGTGCAAAACATATAGCCCATTGACTAAAAATAAATACATTATGGCCAACCTCTAAAGGAAATGTAGCACTACTATTAATTACTAACTAGGCATCGAGCGGATACTATAATACTTCGTTTGTTGCACTTTAATATAGCAAATGTTCATACAAAATTTCAACCAAATCGAACCAGTAATTTGCCGAAAATGTGGAACGGATCAGCAAACAAACAAAAAGAAGCTTCATATAGATGTACCGTCACTCTTAATAGTAATAATAATAATAATAATAATAATAATAATAATAATAATAAATATATTTTTTTCAATCAAATATTATTAAATACAAAGGGGGTATTTGCTTTATGATTCTTTTTTTAATTTTTCGACTTTACGTATAATCTTTTTTGTATCAAAATCAATAATATTAATAAAAGTTCCATAGTCGCTTTTGATTCGTCCACTAATCATCATCAGGGGTTGAAGTAAAAGTTCGAAGGAGCGAAACCGAGAATTAAAAGTGAAAACTAAAAACTGTTAAAACGAATGAGCTGCTAAGTTTTCGTGGGACTTGTCTGGCAGGCGGCAATAATGGCGGCCGGATCGTGTGCTGATGACGATTCGTCCACGAATCGAAAGCGCTCGTGACAGCAACGACTATGAAACTTTTTATTCATATTTTTGATTTTGATAAAGAAAAGATTATACGAAAAATCGAAATACTAAAAAAGGAATCATAAAACGAAGTGTCTCCGTTGCATTTAATATTTGCTCGAATGAAAAAATGCTGCCTTAATATATATATATATATATATATATATATATATATATATATATATATATATAGAGAGAGAGAGAGAGAGAGAGAGAGAGGTATTTTTTGAGCAATACATTTTTCCCTTTTTTCTTGCCATAGTGTTGTTCGGCACAGTCTATTTGTGGGGGATAGATGTTGTCTATTGTATTGTCCACTCCAGTTGGTAGGCGCACATGTGTAGAAATGAAGAGAAATCCACTTTTTAGAAGCACGGAGAAAATGAACACAGCATCTATCCTCGAAAAATAGACTGTACCGAACAACACCATGACAAATAATAAAAAATCCTAATTAGAGCTTTGTTATGAACCGAAAATTAGAAACTTTAAATAAATGAATGTTTATTTAAAAAAAATAAAAATACCGCACGTGACCGATCTTGTAATCGTCGTGTTTTTGAATTTAATTTTGTCTGTGCTTCTAAATATGGGATTTCCATTAATTTCTACGCATGTTCGCCTGATCGAGCGCCTACCCAGTGGACTGGACAATACACATCTATCTTCCGACAAATAGACTGTGCCGAACAACACCATGGTAAGTAAGGAAAAAAAAGAAAAAAATGTGTTTAAAAAAAATCCCTGATGAGGGGTGTTTTTTTTTTTTTTTTTTTTTTTACAAAGGCATCACCACATTATCAAGGCCCAGAGGCCACTCAAGGATAAGGGTTAAAGAGTGTACAGTAGAAATTGGTCAATATAGTAGTCATTAGTAATGAAAATTTGGTAAATTTAATAACTTATATGGAACGGCTCATCAAGAACTTATTTACTTTAGACTTGAACACAACCATATTGTAGTCAGCCGGAAAGCAGGAAAACGGAAGACAATTCCACAGGCGTGCAGTTCTAAGAAAGAAGCTTTGTTCATGGAATCTGCGTTTAGGTTTAGGCACAAATAAAGAGTGGGGGAAATTATTGATAGTGTTTACAGCTAGACGAGTGTTTCTTGTGAAAGTTTGGCGAGGGGGGACCAAAGATTGAAGCTCAGTTGAACACTTTCCATGAAAATAACGATACATCAGAGACAAACTCGCAACATCTCTTCTGTGAGATAGAGGTTGCAAGGAGGAGAAAAGGACATCTCCTACGAGGCTACGAAGTCTATTTTGAACTCTATCAAGGCAGGACAAGTCCTTTCTAGCAGCTCCTGCCCAGATGTGGCAACAGTATTCCATCCTTGGACGTACCTGGCTCTTATATAGGTAGAGAATAGCATCAGCAGTGAGATATCTACTGGATCGATAGAAAGATCCCACCATTTTTCCAGCGGCCTTGGCAACAGATTTGATATACGTGTTCCATTTAAGATCAGGAGTAATGGTCAAGCCCAGAAGCTTGTCAAAACTTGAGGCCTCCTGAAGACGAGAGCCATCCATTTCAATTGATGACAAATGTGGATTAGAATGTTGATGATGTAAAGAGAGAAACTTGGTTTTAGATGCATTAAAAGTAACCAGCCACTCCTTTCCCCATTGTACTACGTGCTCAAGATCAGAGGAGAGAGAATTGGAGAGAACTTGGTCGGTTACTGTCTTAGATGTGGTACCATAAATGGTAGTGTCGTCAGCATAAATGTCTACAAATGATGTAAGGATATGATTTGGAAGATCATTAATGTAGATCAGGAAAAGAGTTGGGCCCAGGATGGATCCCTGAGGGACACCGGCATTAATACTGTGAGCTTCTGATTTTTGCCCCTCAACTACTACTCTTATGAACCTATCAGAAAGAAATGATTTAATAATTGAGAAGACTTTTCCAGCTATACCATAGCTAGCGATCTTATGAAGTAAACCTTTATGCCATACCCTATCAAAGGCTTTAGATATGTCAAGAGCAATTGCCCTAGAAAGATTGCCACCGTCGAGAGATTTGCTAATCCTATGCGATATAACTGTAAGGACATCTGCTGTAGATCTAGCAGAACGGAAACCATATTGAGTGTCACTAAGAAGGTTATTTTTGTTGAGATGTTTGATTACTTCTGTATTTACCACAGATTCTAGCAACTTACTCATGACGCACAGGAGACTTATTGGCCTGTACTGAGAGGGGGATGAGCGATCACCTGAATTCTTAAATACAGGGCATACTGATGAGATTTTCCAGGGAGATGGGAAACTATTCTCCTTAAGACAACGTTTAAACAGTTTTGTAAGTATGGGCGCTAGTTCAGATTGAAGTTTTTTGAGTACTATAATTGGAATACCGTCAGGGCCAATTGCTTTACTGGAATCAAGGTTTTTGATTAGCTTGGCAACATCACGTACAGATATACATATATCACATAGCGTGTTTTCTGATACAGGAGGAAATATTGGGGGTTGGCGGCCTTGGTCGCAAAGGGTAGAATTAGCTGCAAAGTTCTTGACAAAGAGTTTGGCTTTGTCTGATGCTGACGAGATTACCTCAGGTCCATTGATAATAGTTGGGATGGAGCACACGCTTCTGTTCAGGATTCTGTTTGCTATTTGCCAAAACTAAAATAAAAATAGCGCACGTGTCCGATCTTCTAACCGTCGTGCATTTGATTATTAATAATAATAATAATAATAATAATAATAATAATAATTTATATATATATATATATATATATATATATATATATATATATATATGAGAGACTTACAATATTAACGCAGACTTTCAACTTGTACAAGCCATCTCTACGAATGTTACAATGTAGAATATATTGTTTAAAATGGGTGTGCTGTCTAAAATATTTTGAAATATAATTTTCGATAAAGTTAATATTGTGCTGCATATGTCACATGATTGTAGCTTCCAGAATGATATTCACAGCTGTATAGTAGTTTCAGTGATTTTTCGTGAATAAATCTCCAAGATTTCTTATATATGATATACATTATTAATGGCGATTTAGTATCAGTATTTCTGAAGCCTAAAGTATACTTTTACTTTTTATTAATGTGCTATCGTAATTCTATTGGAAATGGAGATTATTTGATGCTATTACATCTATTACTACACTTTTCTTCTATTTTTCAATTCCAAGGAAGTGGTTGTTGTAGAATAATCAAAAGAACTGTGTAAGTCAATAACACACAACAACAACAACAATAATAATAATAGCAGCAACATTTACCAAGGGTTCAGCTCATGCACAAGACAGACATCAGATTGAGCTGGACTGAGGGCTTGTATTTATGTACAAGCATATCCAATCAGGTGATTCAGCCAATCACAATCCAAGGAATAGACTGGCCCATGTGTGCACAATGGAATCTCCCATTGTGCCATAAATAGTTCTCCTCTTTCATGAGAAGTAACTTTACCCTTTGTCTGACTACGTCTTTATCGCTCAAAATTTGTTGGTTCGTATATTGTTATTCTGCACGTTATATTGTTAATATTTTGTTATCACCTTGTTAAATTTGTTATTGCTTATCTTCTTCTTCCCCCGGCACCACTTTTTCAATTACCGGATTCTTTTTTTTTTCTTTTTTTTTTTTTTTTTTCTTTGTTTTTTGGACTGTTATCTTTCTCTCCTCTTGTTATACGCCGGCCATGGCAGCTGCCAGCTGTGTGCCGACGGTTGAGGTGAAGGAAGATGAGGCATTAGGTGGATGGACAAAACCACCAAAAGTAAAAATCGACGTCGTTAAATTTGTCGAAGACGCAAAGAAATGTGTGGAATTTACGACAGAAACGGGTATTAAGTTGGAACAACCGCGGTTACAAGAATTTGCTAAGAGGACTATTTCTCTATTTGTAATAGACCGTAAAACAAAAAAACTAATTAGATCAACGAAAGATGTTGTCACCAAATTAATTTCATCAGCAGGTTTAAGAGCTGAGCGGATCACAAAATGCAAAGGATATAACACATGGGCAGCTCTTTTTAAGACGGAAGAAGAATGCATAGCAATGACAAAAAAAGAAATCATTACCCACGAGTACGTTCTGAGAATGGAATACTTAGGAAGGCGAAGAACCACAGTGTCCATTTTTGAAGTTCCTGGTGCTGTCCCCGGGGAATACCTAGCTGCTTTCTTACTTAAGTTTGGGGACATAACCGGAATAGAAGAGGACCACTATAATGGAGTTTGGACTTTCGACATTCTGCTTAATGCAGAAGCATTTCTACGTATACCATACTACCTGGAGGCTGGAGTAGAAAAGCTGCCAATCGTGGTCGCAGGTAGAAGACCAGCATGTTGGATATGTGGGGAAGTCGGCCATCTCACTTACACATGCCCCAAAAGGAAGCCAGCCGTAAAAGTTATCCCTACAAATGAACGGAAAATAGGTTATGTAGAACCTAAGGACAATTCCCAGACACCAGCAGAAGAGAAAAATGAAATAACACCTGAGGAGTTTGAAAAGACTTTTAATTCAGAAAAACAATCCCCCAAAAAGAAGGACAATTGGACACTCATCCCTCTTTCAAAAAAATCCCCACCCAAGACTTATGCTAAGTCCCTCTCTAAAGAAGAGAAAATTGAAATTAGAACAAGTAAAGACCCAGGGGGCAATAAATACAAAACCCTACTGAAACTAAAAGAAACTCTTGATGAGAAAAGGAGAAAATCGGAGGAGAAAGAGTTCCCTGAACCCTTTTCCCTGAAAAACCGACCTCAAAAGAAAAGCAAATCCCTCGCAAAGCCCCCCCTCTTACTAAAGCTCCTCTGCCCCATAGAGACACCAAAATGACATCTCTAGGTTCTCCCTCCAAAAAGACCCCCAAACCGTCACCATTCTGCTCGCCAAACAACACGCCCAAGAACACCCCTCCCCCTTCTCCAATGAAAACAGACATGCCCCCTCCTCCCCCCTCAGATAAGAAAAGACATAGAAGCCCCTCTGTAGAGGCTGAATCAAGAAAAAAAAAACAACAACCCTTCTTTAATGGGAAAGATGTGTGCAAAATAACGGCAGAAGTAGAGACCATAATGAAATCCCATAGCAGGAAAGATTACAGAAACCTCCTCGCTTTCAAATCATACCAAAAAAAAGACATTACTAACCCTGAAAATTTTAAAACAAACCACATACTAACAGTTGTCAGGAAACGCGAGGAGGCCAAAGGACTATGGACTATGCTGGAGGAAGCAAACTCTGCTTTCAACCTTTATCCTCCAGCAGCCTATTTCAACGACACCGAATTAATTGAAATTAGAAAACGATGTGTTGGACGGGTCCCCATCAAACTCCATCCTTCACTTTATAGGGCAGTTAAACTAACCTTCCCCCTAGACATCGGCGGTCTGTCCCCTGACGGGTCTATCACCACTGAGATGACCACTGGATCATTGGGGACAGCTGTCGGTGTCTTGACACCGTCTATGTTTGATTAGGTTTCTCAACCCTAAGTAGCTCAAGATGGCTTCCTTAAGATTAGCTAGTTTAAATGTCCGAGGGTTGAGGGACGCCTCTCGTAAACTTCGAGTTGCACGCGACCTTCAACGCCTTGGTGTGGATATTTGTTGTATACAGGAAACTCACTTCATTCCTAGTGATTATCAGGGTGTGCTCCTTAGAGACTTTCAGCTCTATTCAGCACATTATGATACCCATGCAAGGGGGGTTACTTGGCTAGTTAAGCGCACTCTTGATGCGTCGTGTGACCCTATTTATGCAGATCCAGAGGGAAGATTACTCGTTCTAGATGTTACCGTAAAGGATGTGGCATTTCGTTTTATTGGGGTTTATGCGCCCAATAACCATGCTGAGCTAGTTTCCTTTTTTCGGCGAATCGAGCCTTTCATGAATTCGTCTCGACGGTTAGTTTTAGCGGGAGACTGGAACGCGGTCCTGGATCCCGAATTAGATCGCGGGGTTAATACCAGAAGGGATACTAATCAGAACCGGGATGCTAAAGCGTTTCGAGACTTTGTCGACAAGTTTGATCTTGTCGATAAATTTCGGAACGAAAAACCCGGGGATTTAGCATGGACTTGGACAGGTAGACGCGGCTCCGATTCGGTGCAACTTTCGAGTTACATCGATCGGTTCTTAGTTAGGAGAGTCGACTTAGGGCTTTTAGACTGTCCAAGTTTTCATAGTATAGTTTATTCGGACCACAGGCTTGTCCGGGTTCGAGTAAACTTAGATAGTGTTAAACCTAGGATGGCTAGTTACTGGAAGTTCAACACGTCGTTGTTCGATGTGAAGGACTTCCGGGAACAGCTTCTACTAACAATACAGAGGGAATTGACGGGGGCTATCATCGGGAATAAGTGGTGGGGCAACCTTAAAAAAGTCATTAGGTCCTTCGCTGCTGATTTTAGTCGCCGGCTCAAACGTAGTTCTAGAGCAGCGAAAGCGACGCTAGAAGATAGATTAGAAAGGGCGGTGGAGGAGGGGGATAGTGCTAGCTATACTGTAGTTAAGGCTGAACTGGACTCCTTGGATAACAGGGAGGACCAGGGAGTATTAGTTAGGGCTAGATTAAAAAGAGCGCCAAACGAGGCAACAAACATGGCCGCGTCATTGCGTGCGGAGGAGTTTCGACGTTCTGCAGATCGACACATCGCCAGTGTCACATTGCCGGACGGACGAACCGTAACTTCAAACGACGGAATCTTGGAGGGTTTTCGGACTCATTTTCAGGAACTTTTTACTAAGGAGCCCGGTCTGACTATTGAACAGTTTGACACCTATTTAGCCGACTTTTCTCGCCTGGAGGCGACCGAAGCAGCTAGGTGTGAAGGTAGCATAAAAGAGGAAGAAGTCATTGAGGCCTTGAAACAGGTCGGGCTAGACAGGACCCCTGGGATAGATGGTCTGCCCTACGAGGTGTATTTGAGGCTGTCGCCCATTTTTATCCCTTTGCTGACCGTACTTTTTAACTCCTGGTTTAGGAACGGGTGCATACCTCAGTACTTTACTAGGGGGATCATTAAATTGTTACGCAAAGATAAAAATGGAGGGGATGGGATAGGTAATTTCCGGCCCTTAACGATGTTAAACACAGAGTTAAAGATTTTGGCCAAGATCTTAGCAAATCGTCTGCAGATTGTCTTACACCGTCTAATAAGTCCCGAACAGACTTGTTCTGTTAAGGGTCGGACGATTCAAGACAATTTGCACACGATGCGCTTGATCGTAGAAAAAGTCGACACAGAAGCCGCGCTGATCAACTTAGATCAGTCCAAAGCATTCGACAGAGTAGACCATCGTTACCTAGAGGCTGTTCTTCGCTCGGCTGGGTTTGGTCCCCAGTTTCGCTCTTGGATTTGCCTCTTGTATGCCAACCCTGGTGCTATGGTAGAAGTGAATGGGGTGAGGTCGAAACCCTTCATGTTAACAAGATCGATCCGTCAAGGTTGTCCGTTATCCCCAATGTTATATGTGCTGGCGCTTGAGCCATATTTGCGCCAGCTTCGGGTGAATCCGGTCCTTCGCGGGATTACTTTGCCAGGTGGCTCTACCCCGGTAAAGTATACCGCCTATGCTGACGACGTGACTGTGCTTGTAACGAGCAGTGCCGAGATTAGAGTCGTTGACATAGAAACAAGTCGGTATGCCAAGGTCACAGGGGCCATAATTAACTACGTTAAGTCTATTGGCTTACGTATCGGTGCCTGGAGGGGTATGCCCCTTCAGGGACCCTTTGGTTGGACTGATGGGTCATGCAAGCTACTCGGCGTCTGGTTTGGCCCCGGTCTCCAGCTGGAGAAAAATTGGTCGGAGGTATTGGAAGCGGTCAAGGTCGCATCTCATTTGTGGGCCTTGAGAAATCTGTCTTTGAAGGGTCGGGCGGAGGTATGCAATTCTCATATCTACCCCCTGATCCTTTACCGTCTATCAGTACTTCCACTCCCGGAAACCACACTAGTTGATCTGGTGCGTGCTCTTTTTGCATTCTTATGGCGCGGAAAGCAAGCCATGGTTACTCGGGAGGTCTGTTACCTGCATCCGTCTGAAGGCGGTCTGGGTATGCCTAGTGTGCTAATACGTAGACACACTCTTAGGCTGATATACCTGGATCGAATGTGTACACCAAGTGAGGGAAACGGTGTCTTCTGGATAGAAGACACTAAGAAAGCCTTTCCGGCTTTGGAGAGTGTGCATTCGGCTAGAGGAGAGGCACACAAGTTGTTCCGAAACGAGTGCCCTTTCTATCGCGAGTGTCGGCAGGCCTTGAGATTTCTTCTTCGGGTCCAAGAAAGCCTCTCTGACACCCAGCTGTTGTCTCGCAAGGCGCTATATCGGGCCTTAGTGAGGGGATCCGTTCGAGACGAAAAGATTGAGGAGTTCGGTTTTACGAAGGAGGAGCGCCGCTTAATATGGCCTTGGGCGCCTGGGTCGAGCTGCTTCGATAATTACGAGGCATCACTCACCTGGCTGGTAATACGAAGTGCCCTTTGGGTCGGCAAAAGACTTTACGCAGCGGGTTTTACGGAGACACCCAATTGTGTCCGATGCGGAGAATGGGAGGAAGACCTTGATCATGCTTTCTTCCACTGCGCCATTGTTCGACCGTTGTGTGAGTTAGTTGAAGGCTTCACGGTTCGCATGCTGAGCGAGCGGTTTTTTGTGCTGGAGTCGGTTTCCCCGTGCTGCAACTGGGCACCGACCATGAAGAAAGAAGAACGCTATGTTTTTCTGTGTTTACTAGCAGTTATGAGAGGCGTGATTTGGACGACGCGACAGAAGGAGGTTTACGGAGGTGAGACCTTCACTGCTCCCCAGCTTGTCCTCATTTTCAAATATCGATTGAAAATGCGAATTAAGCTGGAGAAGGTGAAACTCACTTCTGTGAATTTCAACGACAGGTGGGTGAAAGTTTCGCGATTGTGTAAAGTGAATGGAGCTAATCTTGAATTTCTTTTTTGAGTGGCTTAGGTTTTTTTAAGGATTTTGGGTGACTTGATCAAACATAGACATGCATCGGACCTCCTAGAGTAGGCTAGTTAGGCATTTTTGTTCGATTTTTAACTTAGCTAGAGTATGCATGCTATCATCGCCCCAATCCCCTTTTTTGGTTTTCCCTGTCCCAGCGTCCCCCCAATTTTTTTTTTTTTTTTTTTTTTTTTCCCCACTTTTGGTTCGATAACCCCCAATCCCGGCCCCTTAGGTGATGGATAAACTGTTTTGCCAGAGATGTGGGCCATTTTTGTTGTGTTTGAATAAAGTCAGTTTTCGTGGGACCCACATTTTTTCGACTGGCAAAACTTTTATCCGCCACAATCAGTAGTGAGGGGGTTCTTTTTACTAACCACCTTTTAGCATTGTATATTTTTCATCCAATTTTGTAAATAAGATTTTTATCCCCAACCCCCCCACATCATGTATATATATTTGTAACTTTCGGGTTTTAAGTAGGATGTCCACAGAGTGATTCTGGTATTTTGGTGAAAGAGTCTAGTTAAGTTAACGTTATGTTAGTTAGGTCAACATTAACCCCCATCCCCCTTTTTCGGCCTTGTGCCACATTTTTATTTGTGTAATTTTATTTTATACAATAAAATAAATATTAACTTTAGTCTTTGTCAAGTTATCCACAACTTGAACGCTGACCGAAAGTCCACTACACAATCCAACAGTTGTGATGTATCTGTTCATGAGATCATTTTCTCAGGCATTACTTCCTACATTGAAGGGATAATATATGTTCGTTTCTCATAAAACTTTTCTTGGACATTTTCCTTTCTATTGGTGGAAGTTTAATATCTATTATGTTATCATAATAGCATTTTCCCAGGCATTACCCGCTCTTTTAGTGGCAGTTCAGCATATGTTTCATTCGTCATAATGTAATCCTGTAAGGAATCACCTCTTCCCTATTTGGAGGAGGTAATGCACTATTTGTTATCTGGTCATTAAAGCATCTTCCTAATACCTGTTCTATCTGATTTTGATGGGTGAGTATTGTAGTATCTGTTTGCTCATGAGATCAGCGTTCCAAGCATTAAGTCCTCCTTGACGAACAGCGTAGTTCAACAAGAAATTGTTACAATAAGGTGTTTATTAATAAACTTAACTATTACATTTTTGCTGATGTAATTAATAATCTTCATTCTGAATCTTACATGCGTGAATGAAACTATGCTGCTGAAATGCAAAACATTCGAATAAAAATATTCTAATCCGGAGAATGCATCTATTATATAGTTAATTTAGAGGAAGAATACTAAAATGTTTGAATGATGAGTAATAGTTTTAGACCAACGTTTACTAAGAATTGGTACACGTATACTTGGAATAAACGTGCACTTATAACGTGGTCATGCATTTATCGCTCTTTAAAACTAAACTGATATACATAAAAAACAAAATACATCACAAAATTAAACGACAGAAAAAAAAAAACTAACCCTTTCGAGGATGTATTTTTGTCTTTTATTTTGTTTTTTGGGGGGATCAGACTCGATTTTTTCCGCCGGCAGCACACAGGCCGGCCGCCATTACCGCCGCCTTCCAGACAATTCCTGCGAAAACTTAGCATCTCGTTCGTTTTAACAGAAGGATTAAATTATGGCGGACAAGGAAATCGTTGAAATGACTAGCGAGGCTCATAAAAACACATGCGCGAATACAAACAAAAAAGCATACGCCAAACAAGTGCACACAAAAGAACTACAAATCAACATGAACGTAATTATTGTAGTTTATATATATATATATATATATATATATATATATATATATATATATAAAGCTAGGTATACGGTTATGCATAATAATTAATCCGGAATAAATTGACCAATGGTTGTGAATTTTGGAAAATGGCTGCTAGGCGTAATGGTGGATAATATGGGCTATATTTCTTTTACTTTACTTTCATGAAATGTCGGTTATATGTGTATACATACGCAAACAACTGACTTTTCATAAACCGTCGTTCAGACGTCAAATCCGAAATTCCACCGAATAAACAAAGTAAACCGTTGTTTATATAAAACGCTAAATATATTTTCAGATAAAGCTTCACAAAAATATTAATAACAAATTGTCCTCCACAACGTTGTCTGGGAGTCTCTTTATTTTAGTTTTTGTTTCGCGTTTGTTCAACTATGTTATGCAAATTGTTATTACCTGTTAAAATAGCATCTTGAATACTATTGCTTTTTACGGTACTTTCCACTCATTAAATAAGTTATTAGATCTAATAAAACTAAAATCAATTTTTTATGATAAATTATTGCATTATTATTAATTATTCAAAAACTTACTGACACCACGTTATTTATATAGCTAAAAGAATATTGCATTAATCAAAGGCCAGAATATAGGGAAAATATTGAACGCGAAGGAGCACCTTGGTTGGATAAGTTATAGAATTATTCGACGATTAACAATTTTAGCTCCCTTCTGAAACAGAACCATCACCCTATCCCACAAAAGAAAGGCGTGTTAATCAATTGGGTATAACCACGTTAAATCACCGAAATTAAGCATAGTTTAGCCTAGTAAGAGTAATGCTCATTTAGAAATACCAAGTGCTCAATGTCAGAAGGCATCGACTCATCCCCACAAATTAAATAATAAACAAACTAAAAAACTTAATGTCAGCATCTCCTCTGATCGGAACGTATATACAGGTAGAAAGTGGATCGCTTGTAAATTTAATATTCCCTAGAAACTTTTTCCGACACCCGCTGAAGAGGAATGCCGCATCGTTTTGTTTTTTAGACTCTCGTTGCAAACTTGATGCCAAGGCTTTATCCTCGAGTAGTATGGAGTGTGTTGAGTCACGGACAATACGCCCTTGGCATTATCGCAAAAAGCAGTAATGACTGTAGCATTGAAAAGCAAGTATAAACTACTGAATCCAATCACTTTGACAAATGGGTACTTGTGCAGAATTTGAACCAGACCTAACTCACCGCCCGCTCGGCTTTCCTCAGAATATGCCTTCATACGCTCAGGCTTCGTTGTAATCTGACGTTAAGACGCCGATCAGTGCACGGCAAAGGATCAGACGATCTTTGAGGAAAATATTGAGGGTAAAAAAAAATAAAATAAAATAAAAAAATAAAAATCAACAGGACCAGCCGGAGTTTCTCGACAGTTATCTCTTCGAGTTTATGCGGAAACAGAAATTTGGTAATGATCCTTTGTCTCCATCTTAAACCATATATCGGAAAGCTAGCCGAAAAAATGTTACAATAAAACAAAAATTGTTACAGTAGGTTGTTGTTTCTTTTTTATTTTTCGTTATATTTTTTTCATTTATTTTTTTCTGGTGATTTTATTATTTTTCAGTGTTTTCTTCCGTATTTTTCTTAAGTATCGTCATTACTATTTGATAATCGGCGACGCTCGGCAAAAGCCGGCATGTTCCAACAAAGCGAAGCGGCTAGTTAGTTACGTCCGGTTTAAATTCTGAACAAGTCCCGATAAATATTTTTATACACCAAATTCATAGAATTTCATGTATTTAATTCATGATAAAGTAATTCTAAGTTTTTTTTTATCCTAATGACTCACCACTTACTAAGACCCATATACTCGAGGATAAAAGATTATGAAATTGTAATTTGTATGATAGAACAATAATAGGAATTAGAAAGATGTTCGACTAATTCACAGGACTTGACAGATCTTTGGTAACATTGGATTTAAAAACGACCATAATGTAGTTTGTATGAAAGCGGCCACGCGGTAATATGTTCCACAGGTCGAAAATCATTGGAAAGAAACGAAAGAAACTCTGTTCATGGACGTTCCGTTTGATGTTTTAGAAGAAAAGGGGAGGGTTCTTTGCAAGTGACAGTAGCAATGTTTGCTGTGTTTTACAACGAGGTTGGCTGCACAGATTGGATATTGGTTGAGCACCAGCCAGGAGAGTTTTAATTTAACTGACAGGTAGCACTCTGCCACGTAGAACAACTTCAAACATCTTCGGGACAATGGTATTACGACCGTCTGTAGTTGCATGTCATACACGGAACATTCGAGGAAATAGGGAAATCCATGTAACGAGGCATCGAAACTCGCAAAGCGCGGATTTGTAATTTTAACTTTACTTCTAAGTCTCACCTTCCCTGATCGCAGTTAGGCGTAAGAGAAAATGTATAAAAGAGATAAATCATCTAAGAAAAGCAAACAAAAATAGATAAAGTAAAAAAAAAATTCAACAACCAAAAAAAAAAAAAAAAAAGAAAACACCTCAAAAATCTAAAAACAGGAAAAGACGGTGATTGCTTTTGCAAATATGTTTTGCTATTTTGAGGATCGCGGTTTTTCTGCGAAACAAAAACGAAAGAAAAAAAAAGAAAAGATGGCAACAGGAAATAAAGTTCAGTTTTCACGGCAGACAATATCGCCGGCCATTTTAAAAGAGCCCACACAAGACATTCCGATCTGAAAACCATCTGTGTTGATTAACAACACTTTCGTTTTTTTGCTAAAGCTTCAAAAATAAAAATGATTGCCGTGTCGGCGATGAAAACTAATTGAAGACATCTAAAAATTATAGCAGAAGATCAGTAGATCAAACGCACCTGAAACAAAAACTACCACTACAACAAGTATAGATTACACAAAAATTAAGATATCGTAATAGACACCGTAGACATGCAGTAAATATGGGGGCAATGATTACGGTATTTACATTTGGTGAAGTCGAAACTGTACAATTACTTCTTTAAATGTACTTTTACACACTGTTTTAAATATCAATTCATATCTTGGCAGTCATCACAATTATCAGCTTTAAGTAAGTTAAAAATGTTAATGCTGGCCTTAATAATAATAATGAATGACGTGTATAATTTGTTTTCAACCATTCAAGTTATTTTAAATATAACCTTTCTATTTACAAGTTGTACCTCAAACACTTACCTTGCACTGTTTCTAAATATGTTATATATTTTTTATAAAAATTTATATTATAGCAATATATCTAGTTAGATATTATGAACTGCAATAATTATATTACCAGCTGCATATATCTATACATATAAGTTTTGCAGACATCTCATGGCTACGCCAACTAAAAAAGTGCCGACACTATTCCGTTAAATATTTGTCTTGCAGATTTATTTCAACACCACATAATGAAACGAAACCAATGTGTCTCATATGCATGGATATACTTTGAAATGATAGTATGAAACCTTGTAAACTAAAACTCCATCGAGAAAAGAACACTCAGGAAAGTAAGATAAACCAGTAGAATACTTTAAAAACTTTGGTGATAATTTCCAAGCTAGAAAAACAATGTTTCAAGTGTTTAATAACAAAATGAATAAAATGTGTAATGGTTTACTGGCATCATATGAAATTCGAAAAAAAAAGTACTTGCAAAAACAAGGAAACCCTTTAATGTTGATAAAACAGTAATTCTACCGGCAGTGTATGTTATTATTTCGTCAGATATGAACCAAAGTGCAAGTGAAATTACTAATTTCATCTCTTTAAGCAAATCTGTGTAACGATGCATTGATCAAATAGTGAAAGATGTAGAAATACAACTGATATGTTAGATTTAACGGTGATGAAACGCGAAATGCAGACACAAAATCGGAAAAATATTCCACTCACTCGCTTGTGCTACTGATGCTGCACCTTTGATGACAGGCAGATACAAAGATTTTATTGCACATTTAAAAAAGCTGGTTCGGAAGCATTTTGTATTGACTACGTGATACACCGACAAAATTAGTTGCAAAGAAAATGAGTGTACGTTAGCATGATGCCCTTACTGTCGCAATACGATTAGTTAACCATATTGAATTAAATTCCCCCCGAGACCGCTTTATTAATGAATTTTGTAAGCAAAATGGATGAAATTTCGATCAGCTTCTATTACATACAGAGGTAAGATGGCTATCAAAGGGGAATTGTCTTCAGCATTTTATTGCATTTTGAGAATCTATTGTTTTCTTTCCTGCTAACACACAACTTGGAGAACAGCTAATTGAAAATAAATGTGATATATTTTTATGAGATATTAGAAAATTGAATCCACTTAAACAGCTTAAAAGGAAAAACTTGATCTGATATCTAGTAAAAGTACTATTGATGCTTATCTAAGGAAACTACAGTTGTATGAAAATAATATAAGGCGTTGTGCATTTCCTTGTTTTGGCTTCTGTTTACAGCGATTTACAAGATGAAGATCTTGCATTATATGGTGAATATATGGAAAATATACATGAAGATATGCAAATTAGGTTTAGTGACCTACTTATGGTGGTTATATGGACTTAAGTTTCAATTTCCTTCGAAGTTAATGTTGTTGATATAGACATATCTTTACAAGAGTATATCGCCGAATTAGAAAGTGATGGAAATATGCCTTCTTGTTGAATCAGGTTTCTAAACTTATCAAAAGCTCGAAATACATTTGACATTGTGAAAGCTATTCACGCTTAAAAGTATCCTGTACCTATATAGGGCCACTATTCGCCCATGTATGGAGTACTGTTGTCATATTTGGGATGGTTCATCTGCTACTAGTCTCTCACACCATGACAGGGTTCAAAAGATAGCCGCCAACCTGATAGGTCCTGAACTGTAATCTAAGCTTCAGCCTCTGTCCCATCGACGAAATGTTGCATCCCTCTGCCTGTTCTACAAGTACTTTAATGGTGAATGCTCTGACGAACTACAAACACTTGTACCCTCTAGACGTGAATAAACCCGACAAGCGGCTAAGTCCCACCCCTTCACAATAGAGATCCCTAGGTGTAAGAAATCCTTCTACTCCAATAGTTTCTTCTCCAGAACTGCTGGACTTTGAAACTCCCTTCCAGGATTCTGCTTTCCCAGCTGTACTGATATGCAAAAGTTCAAATGTAATGTGAACAGACATCTGGCTACTCATCTCCCTTCGTAATACCTTGCAACTTATGCCCCTAATAGTAGCTCCTCTACTTCAAAGTGGCACTGTGTCTTGTTTGAGGTAAAAATTGAATAAATAAAAAAGAGGTGATCTTCGATTATCATTAACATCGATGGAACCATATATAAAGAAATTCGCCGAATAGAATCAGCTTCAGGAATATAGTTGAATAAATATTCCTATCTCTTATCTTATTACACATTTAACTATTTACCAAAAAATGTTTAACCAGTGTACATACATGCTACAGAGAATTCAACTGCCTGAAAGGTTCTGATCTCCATCGGCGTGATCATGAAAAAAAAGACATTGTAATATTGAATTACAATAAATTTATGAAGAATTGTCACTATAATTTTGATTATTATTATTACTAATTTTCATTATTATCATTACTATTAAAATTGTTGTAGAATACTTTATTTTCATTAAATTAGCTTTCATATAAAAATAAATCTTCAAAATTTATACTCGTCAAAAATAGAATATTGTTTTTTGATCAATAGTTATGAGGGAGCCCACGAGTAAAACAAAACGGTTGAAAACCACTGATCTAACCCATTCCTCTCTTTGAACAGAAACACACAGATACGAGATTCTCCAATGAATGATTCGACATGAGCGAAGTAACTCATTGGTAACAAAAACCAGAGTAATTTCCCTTAAATACAAAAATGTAAAAAGTAAAACTTAAATTACTTCCGTTGATGAAATCTGCGCCAAGTTAGGGTAATAAAGATTAATAATTTTTCCAAGTTTTAGATATTATTTATCTAGGGCAACATTAATGAAGAATATACCAACTTTGTTGGTCTTGGTTTTGTAGTTATTGCCTTTAGCTGGACATTAACATGCAAACAAATTTACATAATATATTAAGATGTATCTTTAATATAGAACAATGCACTGACAAAACGTTAATGTGTTCTTGTTGAAGTTTGCGTAATGTTTTAGTTTTTTTGTTTCCGACCACTGACCTCTGATCGCAACATTCAAACCAAAGGATTTAAATGCGGGAAAAAGACAATTTCGAGAGGACATTTCCTTAAAAAAAATCTGCTCCAGAAAGCTATTCATGATGTGTTATCGGATATTTTAAGATTTTCAAGAAAGATGGAAAATGTCTCCCGGGGAGCAGCTTATCACGTTTAGCTCTACGGAGACACAGAGGATGCCACGTGGAATACCAATTCTTTTCAAAATATACTTTGAAATAAATATAGCGTTCACGCCATAAATCATTTTTTTAAAGTATTTTTAAAATAGGTAAATGACTGTATATATTTTTATGTTAATTAATTGTTCCTTGAATATATTTTTGATGCGGTGTGTTATTACATTTTTTTTTAATTATTTAAAATCAAAATGAATCAAATAACGTTTTTTTCATCTTCTGAAAAACATATACAGACTCTCGCCCGAGATAAATAAACTGGAGAAACCCAAATTACTTGCCAACCCACGAGGGCACAGTTAGCTACAAGGTTAGTTATAGTAGAGAAAATCTAACTCCTTTAGAATAGACATATGAAAACGGAAAAGTTTCTCAGTGTAGAAAGATCTCTTCTTCACTGGCCGAGAAAAAAAAACAAAAAATATACCAGAACAGATACTACACTCTAATCTTAATGGCCAGTTGAATAATAAGTTACAACAATGTAATAACCATGCAAACGAAAGTTGCCTACATTTATTTAAGACACCTCGAGGATACATATGCTTATATATATAATGTGAGAGTCATTCCGAAAGTAAAATATTTTTTAACTGAAGAAATTCGCAAACATTAAGAGTACGATTAAAATAACTGACATATGCTCCAGAATGTATTTTTAGTCGCGTGCAAGCGACTCTATAAGTCACTCTGTCGGTCCGTCAGTCGGTCGGTCGGTCTGTCCGTAACACTTTTGTGCTTGGCCTTTTTGGTTAAGATCAAAGGTTTGTTGTTAATAGATGCTGTTCTTAGCTTTTTAAGCTTTTCTTAGCCTTTTGGCCAAGATCAAAGTGTAGTATCTATTCTTACTACATGCTGTACTTATGTTTGTAACTTTGTGATATAAAGTGGGGGTCACTTTTCTGTATTAATGCAATGTAAAATGATCACCCACTTTACAACCAGTCAGTCTAAGCAATTCAAGTCATTCTTCAGATCATTCAAGTTGTTTTTGAAGGATTCCAGTTATTCTTTAAGCATTCAAGTCATTCTTAAGGGCATTAAAGTCATTCTAAATCATTTATTTTTTATTTATTTAAGTAATTTCTGCCCATTTTCCGGTCATTTTAGTTTATCTTTAAGAATTTCATGTCAATCCTGCATTCACGCATTCATTCATTACACAAGAGCACGCGACTAATGGGCTATCGGCCTTGTTCTACATAGACCCCACTATTCTCAATGCAGAAATTTAATGACGCATATTTGTTTCGGAAGCACGTCCATGATAGGAGTTGTTTTTGTATTGTTTCACGCCGTCAATATCTACAGAATGGATGCCCCCCCCCACAAAAAAAAAAACGATTCGTTTTTATCACCAATGGTTATAGATATAATTGTCCAAAATATTGCAACACTATTTTGGTGAAGTAAACGGCGTCTACGAAGAGTTAATTCTGGCGTAAATAAAAAATGAGTCATAATGCCAGAAGGATTTACGTTTACAATTAACACTTTTCGGAACATTCGAGCCTTAATCAGATGCGTCTATACACATTTATTAAAAGTTTTTTTTTTTCTGTCCGTCAGTCTGTCAAATTAAAGTTTAAAATAGTATTTTCGTCATTAAACGCGCAGATTAAATGAGCGTATATTAAGAATATCTTATTATTATTTTTTTATATTGGTGTTTCCTTATCTAGTGTTTATACTTGACCTTGGCTGGCATAAGGCCAATAACAAAACATCAATCTCGTTTATTTGTTTAATTATTCAACTTGTAAAACATACACTCTCTCTCATATATATATATATATATATATATATATATATATATATATATATATATGTGTGTGTGTGTGTGTGTGTGTGTGTGTGTGTGTGTATTTTTGCTGTTTTAACTTCGACAGCTGCAAACGGAAAGAAGTAAATATACTTCCAGGGTTTTATTTTTATCGCATGTTTCCAACACAGGAAAAAATTTAGAGTGAAGGCGGGAGAAACAACTAAATAAAAATAAATAAAATAATTCCGATGAAAGAATTTCAGAGGGAAATCTCATCCCAGGTAAATAATACTTTTGTTCCCTCTTCATTTGAAGAAAATGAGGGATGTTCAAGAACTCCTGTACTACTCGTTTATTCCGGAGTCCTCATCCTAATCTACTTCTAGACGCCGGGAGATAACACCGTATATTTTTCCAGCCATGATCTGTATTGGCGATGCTTGAAATGCTGCTCTAAAGTAAATATTTCAAACTTCCTCGCCTTGACAACGTTAATCTCTCTTTTTCCAAACAATCGACGAAATCTGTAAAACAACCTCTTTCTTTTTCTGTCAGCTTTCTTAGCTGTTCTACACTAAAACCGCTTTTTTATTTTTTATTTTTACAGTCGAGCGATGGTTCATATAAAGCAAAATTGTTATAACTTACCAATACTCACCTTCTATTGTTTTTAAGTTTAAATGTTAGTTTTAACCCTAAATTCGTGCGACGAATCTCAATTTGGGTGGACATAATCAATTCTATACGATGCTATCTCTGTAAGTCGTTCGGTTTGCTATCCGTATTTTAAAAAAATCTTTCACTTGGTGCGTCACGCTTTACACTAAAATGTAATTTTCTTGTTTCTTTTTACTAGAGAGTTACCACTTATCATTTTCCGAAAGCAACGCTAGGATAAGTGTTACTGAATGTAAAGTGATAGTATAGTGATCGTTACTGTTGTGTTGTGTTGTAAATAGTGATCGTTACTGTTGTAAAATTTGATTAATTATGAGAACAGCTCGACAAGAACTTTTTATGTATTTTTTAATTGGAATTAATTATTGAGATGAGTATTATTTATTAATTTGTTTTATTGTGGACTATTATCCTCATCTTTCTTAGTTGTTGTTTCACGATGTTTTGGGCAACTATTCCTCTGGCCCTCGTCAGCTATGACCTGTATTTGTGTGTTCGGAGATTTGGAGTTTCTATCCCGTGGCGGTTACCATCTGACGAAGGCCAAAGGAATAGTTAGCCGAAACGTCGTGAAATAACAACTAATAAAAATTAGGATAATAGTCCGCAATAAATAAATTCAGAACTTTTTGGGTTGAATCTTAAGGTTACCATGTTGTATTCAACCGAGAAGAAGGCCAGCGGGACAGTGTTCAACAGGTGTGCAATTATGGGAAAGAAGCTTTGTTCATGGATCTGGATTTAGATTTAAACATAGATAGAGAGTGGAGAAATAGTGGTTGTAGCTAGTTGAGTGATTGTGTGAAGCTTTGGCAAGGGGGCATAGATTGAAGACCAGTAGATCACTTATGAAAATAATGATAGAGCAGAGACAGGCTCGCAACGTCTCTTCTGCGGAGAAGAGGTTGCAGGAAAGAGAAAAGGATATCACGAACTGGGTTTCGAAGCCGGTTCTTTACTTTATTAAGACAGAATAGAGCGCGCCGAGCAGTTCCTGCTCAATATGGCAACGGTATTCAATTTTAGAACGCAATTGACTCTTATAAAGATAGAGAATTCCATCGGCAATGAGATACCGACTGGAACGATAGAATGATCCAGCAATTTTGCCAAAAAATTGATATATGTGCTTCATTCTAGATCAGGAGTGAAGGTCATACTCAGAAGATTGTCAAGATATCGAGTTTCCCCAGGACGAGAGCCAGTCATTTCAATTGGGTTCTGACGAAGGATTATCATGAAAGGAGAAACTTGGTTTTAGATACATTAACATTAGCCACCTTTTCCTCATTACACCACGTACAAAATAGAACGAATCAGAACAATCTTGGTTATTGCTGACTTATTGAAATGTTGCTATAGATCGAGATCTGCATAAATGTCTATGAAGTCAAGTATAACATAGCATTTTTTGGCACGCCTTAGAAATAGATAGAGATGACATGTAAGTCAGGAGTAACAAAGCGACTGTAGTTGTTTTGATAATTTAAAGTTCAGCCGAAAATGGAAATATAATTTTTTTTTTTAGTTATGTTGGATTAAGAAGCAAACAATGTTCAGAATCATGTTTATTGATCGAACGATAATCAGAGACAAATATAGCTTGATTTGGGATCGAATTGAGTGGACATTGAATGGGCTCTGACGATAAATGGCGACTTATATGCCAGTCTGAGTGCGCTAAAAGAAGGTTTGCACCACTATGTTTTTTGATACATTTCACCGACTTTGAATAGCAAAAATGCACACAGAATAACACAGCTAATGCCGCTAACTAGTAGTCAACATAAACCTATTTGTTTCTTTTCATTTTTTGTTATTGGTGTTGAACAGTGACTATTTGAAATTTGATACTTTTTCAAACATGTGACTTACTTTATCAATCTGATTTTGTTGTCTACATGTACTGTGTTCTGATTTTGGAAGATTTCAGATCAACCCCTTTATTTTATTCACTGGGTTCGATTGTTGTTTCTCCCACCATGACTGAGTAGAAGTCTTAAATAATTCTTAATTTGATGCGTAGTATCGCCTGTATTGAGGATTGAACGATCAATCTCCAGAAAACTTTTGCTTGTTAGAACTGAGTAATATTTAGCCCCTTTTCCTTGCGCCAGCAGTGCATTCCATTTCTCCTAATCATAAAAAGGGGGTTACTCTGTTGTTGTAAAAATGATGCTGGGTAGAAAATTGAAAGTTAATATGTGGAAAGATATTTCTATTTGTATATGTAAAAATAATCAAGTTGCAACCCCCTACAGGGAATCATGTTAGATATTGGTATGTTAATAAGATTACGACTTAACAACAAAAAATAAAAATAAATAAATAAATAAAAAATAAACGTAATGTGATACTTGGTGTTGGATATGTTCTCAGTAGGGTGTGCATACATTTCATCTCTTTCTCAATGACGTAAAATTTACGGTTATTTTCTACGGAAAGATGAGACCAGGAAGATAATGTTAAGTAAGGTATAGATTGTATCTAGATGGCATGGAGATCGTGCAAAAGTCGGGACTAACACCTTTCTATATACGATATCATTTATTGTTGCATCACTTCTTTGGATTCCGGTTTTATCTCGTATAAATTCCTGCACGAACAAAGACTCGGCCACCTGATAAAATAACGTAGAGATGATTATGCAAAAAAAAAAAAAATAGATGTTAACTTATTGGAACGGAATTTACTTAGAAGCATTAATAAATACTAGCTTTTCGATCGTTAATGATTCAGACAAGATAGGGACCTCGTTAAAGGGGCGTAACTTGCTGTCTTATGTACTGGTGCATATTTGTTCGAAACATGTGTGACTTTTTTAATGCATACTTTACGGCACCAAATCACGTATATTACCTACTGCTGTGTTTAACAAATAAAATGACAACTTTTTTGTATTATTTTTTAAGCTTCGGACGACTGATCTTATCTTGAGTGTTATTTCCACAACGTTCCGGTCGATGTAATCTCCGCACTTTCCTCAAGTGTATATTATCAAACTCTGAATTTCGAACAGCATGATTTCTTTCTGTTAACCATAATTGGATCCTAAGTAATTCGCAATTGTAATTTTCGGTGGCTCGTGCTTGGGATTAACCTTCGACCTTAAGTAAAAATCATTTTGCAAAGAAACGTTGTGAAAACAATACACAAGATGAGATTAGAATAACTAATTATAAAATTAATAAATAATTTGTTTGTTAGTAAAAAGATAGCCAGATTTATTTGACAGACAGCATGTACCGTGAAGCGAGTGATAGAATAATGCTGGTGGCGTTTTGATGGCATGCGAGAAATGCGGTCAACACACGTCTCTGTTTCGACAGCGACTGTCATTTCGCTCAAATTTACTTGCTTTTTTATTTAATTCGCAGTAACCTTTCTAAACATTATTTTAGATTCATAATTTCTGTTTTCCCCATTTAAAACAATTCCTTTTTCTCGTTTGTGTTTATATTTGATTCAGTTGCGTCAGAGTTCAACAACCAGGACGGTTTTTTTTTTATCTTATTTTGTTTGTTTCGTGTGTTCCGTGCCAATTTATGAAACAACTGTACCTAAGCACCCAACCGTAAAATAATTTTGTTTATTTAATTAAGAATATTGAACGGCAAGCGTTTCTAGGAATTCGATACAAAAGTTACATTCTATTTCTAGAAGTTAATTATCCCCAATGTCAAATGTAGATCTTTAACCAGTATTATCTAAAATAAAAGATTTAATAAAGTTAGAAAACTTGGTTTAAGAAATGCAACTTAACCATAAAAATACTAACAAATAAGCTATTTTATAATATCATTACTATATTTTTCTTAGCCTATCCTTTTGTCTGCTCCATCTTTTCACCGAGACTGGACCGATGCGCATGGAATTTTCTATGGAACGTTTCTATATAAAGGTGCTGTAAATTAAGTATTATGGTATCCGTTAGATGCACGGTCATCTGTTGCTCCGTCCAGCATAAACATAAGCAGAATAAAATACTATTTAAATTTTAAGCGCGATCGATAGGAAGTCTCTTATTCAGACGTTTGAACGTATCTAAAATAAAAAAGCGACTATTCTTTATGTACATATAACGATGAAAATGCAATTTACAACGAACAACATACAAACCAAGCCTTTTAGAATAATACAAGGACTACTCTTAAAATTACCAAGTTACTAATTCTGCTCCAAAAAATAAAAAAGAAGAGAAAAAAGGTGCCAGGGATAATATGATTTAGCAGATTTTATACGTGCACGGGTGTCCGTGTCTGGTTGGACAGGTAGAAAACTAAGGTCGATGAGTTGTAGGACGTAAGTGCTCATGGCGTGAACAAGGCTGTAAAATGGTGATGAAAAGGGGTTTCGTACAGGCGACTGCAGGGGGATTGCTAAAGTTTGAAGGGGTCGGGGTTAGAACGGGTTAGATGAGGTACGGTCCTAAGCTGCGTCGGCGGATTAGAACATCACGTATTCGGACGGGTCTAATCAACAGCCTTTGTTATCACAATTACGTGGCCATCGCACTTTTTGTGTGGTCAGTTGAATAGGCTTTGTTATCTACGTTACCCTGCAAGCTATGGCAAAACTTCTGTCTTTTTATCTGTCTTTCTCTTATATATATATATATATATATATATATATATATATATATATATATATATAAAATACGCATCAAGTGTGCTTGAAACCAGATCACAACGTAATATTATAAAAACAAACAAATATTTTACTTTTTGAAATTTATCACAAATATATTTCGGATGTAGACTCCATCTTCAGTGTATTGTTAATTTCTTTTTTTCTTTTCTTTTTCCTTGCCATGTTTTAAATTTGGAGAAGAAGTCCGTTTGTATAGAGCTGCGCGTTGTATCTGGCGGTTGTATTTTGAAATGTTTTAACTGTGCGTAGGTAACGCGAGAATAACGCCAAGAATGAGAGTTCAATAGAAATGTTGTTTTAATTCTTGAAATTATTCTCGCGTTACCTACGCACAGTTCAAACATTTCAAAATACAACCGCCAGATACAACGCGCAGCTCTCTCTCATATGTACACACGAGACTTTTTTTTCGTATGGCACCTTTATTGATAGTACACTAGAAATTCTAGTTCCCTTCGAAGTAATGTCCCCCGGTTGCAAAGCACTTATTTTACCGTTCGAACAATTTCTAGAATGTCCCACGGAATCCTCTCGTGTGAATGTGCCAATGACCCTCATCACAGCCTCTTTTATCTCCTCAGTTGTCTCATAATGACAGCCTCCAAAGTTTTCTTTGAGTTTAGGGAATAACCAAAAGTCACGAGGAGCAAGGTCTGGACTATAAGGAGGTCTAGGAATATGATGCCCATGACAATGTCTTTCTTTCTGATCTTCACTGATCACCTTTGGACAAACTTCGCACAAATTTTCTGTATCTTCAGTTCCTCATGAATAAATGTGTGTACAGTTCCCACACGAACTATGCACGTTTTGTCTCTATAGACACACAACGGTCCTTATCTTTGAAATTCGTTGTTTTACCAATCAACTGTGGTGCTCTCACTTCTTTACTCCTTCCACATATCTCATCAATCCTAACAAACTCCCTGTCATCCTTGAAACTGTTATGTCACTCCAAAACTGATGATCGATTCATGCAAGATGGTTTAAAAGCATTCTGAGGCATTCCATAGTTTGATTTCTAGATTAAAAAAAATGTTTTTACCGCTGCAACTGCTGAATTTGGATGACCTGAGAGTTTAATATCAATCGACTGTGTTTATAGGCAAAACAATTGCTTTTCTTAAGCAGTATATTTTGTCGTCAGAAAGCAATGATTGATTCATGAATTAAATTCGGATTCTTCTGTTGTTTTTTTTTTAATTTGCAACAGTTACTTGACTTAAATCACTATCATTTGAAAATAAATAAACTTAATTGGCCCCCAAATTGACACTTATCATTTGAGGTTTAGTACTTTACAAAAATGCTAGGGATTTTCAAAAATTCGTCTCACAAACTGTTAGATTTGAGACTTAGGGTTTGTTGTGTTATCAAAGACATACACCTCTTTGAAATATCACTATTTACTTCATCATCAACAATATGCAAATATTGTTACTTAATCAATATTCAAAGCTTCCTTAAATCGAAAGTATAGCAATTTTTTAAAAAGAATTTAAGTTTGTACTTTCTACAAATATAAGTTTTGAGAGACAACCATGAGGGTTTGATTTCACGCATTGCCGTAGATATGTGGAGTATGTTTTCAAAAGAAAACAAAAACGAACAAACAATTAAACTGTAGAAAATTATCACTAGGTGAGTTTCATGCAAATTGTGTGAAAATAAATTTCACCTCAATTTTTAAATAAATATGTTTATTAAAACCAAATAAAAAAATAAACTATATTTACATTTTCGTTTTATAAAGTCTTAATCAAATAAAATATTTTGATATAAATAAAAAGGTGACTAGAAAAGCATCGTCTGGTTGATATACGCCAGGAAAAGATTGGGATTGCACTCATGAAAGTTATCAAATATGATTTCAATAAAAAAATAAGTTTACAAGTTTTCAGAATTTTAGTGAAATCTGATCATTTTGGAAAAAGATCTTAATTTTGCCCGCCATTACAATAACCTGTTTTTAGTGCAATTTAGCAGCAATGCCTTCCGGAAAAGAAGAAAGTTTTTGATCGAAGAAAAGAATATAAAGAAAAAAAAGATGGCGGCCTACAAAGCTGACAGTTATTTACGATTTGAGGGCTTGGCGCGAACCTTACTAGGTCGGCCAGAAACCGAAAGCCGGTCAAGCGGAGGATAGTTGTTCTGGCAAGATACAACTGCTTAGAATGAAGCACGAAAGAGGAAGAGTGAGGGAGAGAAAAAGAAAGAAGGATTGGGAGGGGCATAAGTTGATCATATTTAGTCGAGCACACCTGCGTACTTTAAGACGGAGAAATGACAAAAGGAGACTGACAAGAAGGTATTATGATGGAGGAAGTCTTAAGAGGGAGATAAGGTTATAATTCCTGTATTGATGGGAATGAGAGAGTAACCGTAATGTCTATTTTACAAAAATCCTTGAATAAAAGCAAGAAGAAAGAGAAAAACAAGTATATAAACAAACGAGAAATGGAATATGTTCTTTTTAGTTTGCATATTTTTATTTTATTTTACGGCAGATTAGTCCTATTTTAATGATTTAATGTCAAATCCACCCAATGTTTGAAAAACGTCTTCATGCTTCAAGTTCTTAATATCTTAAAATATTTATTCATTTCGTAAATTTATGTTTTGCATATGAATGGTATTATAATAAATCGATAAAATAAATCCGACAATATCACTTGAAAATAGAAATGTGCTAGACTAAGTACCACACATTTCGACCATTGTTATTCGGGGTTTGTTAAGTTAAAAAGTAGGCTCTGTGATACGTTTAAACGTTTTCTCTTTTGATAAAGCCTGATAAATCTGGGCGAAAAGTTAAGTTTTTCGAACTTCCAGATTTCCAGTTGTAATTCATGACTACTAGGTCTGTTAATTTTCTGTTGCGGACACACACACACATTACATATATATATCTATATATACTCTTTATTTGTTTTAAAATAAGTAATGATATATTGCTACACTGAAAAACAAATGAAAATTATACTCTGCTCTACTTCGGTATTGAGCAATTTGTATTAACCTCAAGAAACTTTATTAGATACTTAACCTCTGAAAAACAACCTCAGATTATATATTATACACCCAAACACACACACATATATATATTATATATATATTATACATGTTATATATATTATATAATATATATAATGTATATATAATATATATATATAATGTATATATATAATATATATATATAATGTATATATATATATAATGTATACATATATAATATATATATAATGTATATATATAATATATATAATGTATATATATATATATAATATATAATGTATATATATGATATATATAATGTATATATATAATATATATATAATGTATATATAATGTATATATATAATATATATATACAATATATATATAATGTATATATATAATGTATATATAATGTATATATAATGTATATATATAATGTATATATATATAATGTAATGTATATATATAATGTGTATATATATAATGTATATATATAATGTAATGTATATATATAATGTGTATATATATATAATGTATATATATATAATGTGTATATATATATAATGTATACATATAATGTGTATATATATATAATGTATATATATATAATGTGTATATATATATAATGTATACATATATATATAATGTATATATATATATAATGTATATATATATATAATGTATATATATATATATATATAATGTATATATATATATATATAATGTATATATATATATAATGTATATATATATATAATGTATATATATATATAATGTATATATATATATATAATGTATATATATATATAATGTATATATATATATAATGAATATATATATATATATGTATATATATATATATATATAAGATAAGGCCAAACTATTTGCTAAAAACTAATTTTACCCTATGCGACGAAGCCCATCAACTCCCCGTATTTCCTCCTTTAATTTACAACACGTTCTGCAGCATACAAATATCTGAGCGTGAGGTAGCCAAGCTAATCAAGAACCTTGATTCCAGTAAAGCAACTGACCCTGACGACATTCCAATCATTGTGCTTAAAAACTTCAACCAGAACTTGCTCCCATACTTGCAAAACTCTTTAAGTCTTTCCTTAAAGGGAAGTGCTTCCCAATACCCTGGAAAACCTCATGAGTATTCCCTGTATTTAAGAATTCAGGTGATAAGTCATCTACCTCTCACTAGAGAACAATAATCTTCTGTGTGTCATGAGTAAGCTGCTGGAATCCATATTAAATAGAGAAGTGGTCAACCACCTCGGCAGAAATAACCTACTTAGTGACATGCAATATGGTTTCCGCTCTGCAAGATCTACAGCAGATGTGCTAACTGTTATATCTCATAGGATTAGCGAACCTCTTGACAAAAGAATTCCTTTCTTCACAAGGTTCTAGCTACTGTATAACTGGAAATGTTTTCTCGATCATTAAATCATTTCTCTCCGATAGGCTCATAAGAGTAGTGGTTGATGGGCAGAAATTAGAGTCCCTCAATATCAATGCTGAAGTCTCTCAGGGGTCCATCCTAGGCCCAACTCTCTTCCTGATCTTTATCAATGATCTCCCAAAACACATACTTGAATCATTCGTTGACATCTTCGCTGATGACACGACCATCTATGGCAACACATCAAAGGCCGTAAATGACAAAGTTCTCCCTGGTTCTCTCTCATCTGATCTTGAGCGCGTAGTACAGTGGGGGAAGAAGTTACTGGTTACTTTTAATGCATCTAAAACCAAGTTCCTATCTTTACATCATCAACGCTCTGATCCCCATCTGGCATCAATTGAAATGAGTAGCTCTCGTCTAGGGGGAGTTCCATGTTTTGATAAACTTTTGGGCTTGACCTTTACTCCTGACCTGAAATGGAACACGTACATCAAGTCAGTTGCCAAGGTCGATGGAAAAATGGTAGGATCTTTCTACCGCTCCAGAAAATATCTCACTTCTCTATCTGTATAAAAAGAAGACATCTCAATTCTCTATCTGTATAAAAGCCAAGTACGTCCAATGATGGAATACTGCTGCCACATCTGGGCAGGAGCTGCTAAAAACAGTCTATCCTGCCTTGACAGATTACAAAATAGGCTTCATGGCCTAGTAGGTGATGCCCTTTTCTCTTCCCTGCAACCTCTCTCCTACAGTCTGTCTTTGTTTTTTCGTTACTACCATAGCAAGTGCACGTCTGAGCTCCAATCTCTGGTCCCCCTCGCCAATCTTTCACAATAAGCACCCGTCTAGCTGAAACCACTGTCAAAATTTTTCTCCACTTCTTATTTGTGCCAAAATCAAAACGTAGATTCCATGAACAAAGCTTCTTTCTTAGCAGTACACGCCTGTAGAACTTTGGTCTGGTTGCCTGTTTCCCACCTGACTACAATCTGGATGTCTCCAAATCCAATGTAAACAAATTCCTGATGAAACGCCCCCTTAAGTAAGACACGTTATCAAATCTTTGATACTAACGTACTGTACACGCAATAACCCTTATCCCCGAGTGGCTTCTGAGCCTTGATAAGTGGTGACTACCTTGTATGAAAAAAAAAGGGGAACATATATTGATAATAGAAAAATATGTACATATATAGATTTGTTAATCAATTTGAAACAAGGGAATACAATCCTTATATATTTCTTTAATACGCATATATATTTGTAAATACCCTAGTCCACACATGATAGTGTTTATTTAACCCATAAATGGAGCACTGATAGCTACTACCACTCTGAATTAGAATAACCCCAGGGATAATAACCTACACCCCTACCGAAACGGTAGTAACTTTCTTCGTATTTAATTGTCTTCTTCCTTCAGATAAAGTTTCACGGGAACATCAATTTCACAAAGGGTCCGCATTCGCCAGTATACCGTAGTCCTGACGACGTTAACTTTTAGAAGTTCTCTGAGGAAGGTGTCGACATTCTCCTACATAGAATTCTGTTATTCCAATGTGCTCACTCATCTACTACTGACCAGACTTAACTTTCCTTAACTTCGCCTATCTTACAAGAACCGGTGTGTCAACCTGATTATGACGTATGCTAGGGATAATAGTAAGTGGTGACTTCACACTCAACAAAGTTCTCGAATTGTTATCTCGTCATAAGATGAAGTGCATCATACCAGCAACGTTAAATGGTAGAAGGGAAGAAAGGAAGGAAGAGAGCGGGAGATATATAGAGAGGGGGATAGAGTAAAGGAGAGATAGAGTAAGGGAGAGAGAGATATAGAAATTGACTAGTTAATAGGGGTGGGAAGTGGGGTGGACTTGAAAAGTTAGAAAAACCTAAATATTGGTATAGGGTTTGTAAGAGGAGACACTTTGCCAAAAGGGTGTCCAAGACAGTTAATAGTAGTGTTTGAGACCATTTTTAGCCTAGTCATAAATAATATAGGTTAAGTCAGAAAAAAGTCTTACTAGCTAGTGTACTTATTATAGGACTGGCTCAAAGTAATTAAATTCGGGTTCTATACTTATGCGCTTATCGACTCCTTTAAAAATAACAAAAAAACAAAACAAAACAAGATACCGATATATAGGAAAGAATGTCGTCATAGGGTTTTCACAGGTGAAGTAACAGGTTTTTGTTTAATGATGTATTTATGCTATTAAACTCACATTAAAATTGGAATGAATTTGTTCATATTGTAAAATCGATATTATTTTTCTCTGTTTATAGCAATACTGTACATGGAATGTGTGAATGATGCAGAAATCAATGTTCCATTTCAAAATTACATTCCATAGAGATTTTACATAAAATATTAAGGTTAGGAATTAAGTTAACGCATTAAATAAATGACGTAATTAGTCGAATGTCGTAGTAAATAAACCAATAATCTTTTCTTGGATGTATTCGTCTAACAACTAAACTTCTGCTACTAGACCCGCCGTATTTATTGGGGTCGGAGAAATCGCGACAATATGCAACATGTTACAACAGAATTAAGTATTAAAGTATAGGAATCCATTTAGTGCTAAAGGTCGTGCCCCTTTTAAAATGCAAAGTATGCAGGCCCAAAATATTTCAATTTAATCAAGGATATACTACTAGGAAGAAAATAGATCTCACATCGTTGAGGTTACGAACTAAGAAATGTTGCGCTTTTGTATAGCCATACCCCCATTATAATATATTGAAAAGTATAACCATTTATATCATAAAAATATGCTTGTAATTTAATGATAGATATCGATATCATCGGAAAAAAAGTTATTGTATCGTTTATGCTACGTATATAATCTTGTGTGTTCTATCTATGGCTGAATTCTTTTTATAACCAGAACTAACCATTTATAATAAATAATAATAATAATTATTGGAACTGTGGTTACACTATTCGCATCCGATTCTTCAGACATTGTGATATTCTTTTAAAAAGTGACGCCTATACATGAGAGTTGAACACAATTTTACTACTCTCTCACGTAATTTATTTTTTGTATATATACATAATATTTAGGGACCATCTCCCCACTCGTGAGTAAGCTTCCATTAATCTAAAGGCGAAATATCGATTCTCCTTACATATCCTGTTTTATTGTGGGGGTTGTATTATATTTGACTTCATTTTTTTTGTCTTTAATTTTTTTTAAATTCCGATTTACATTCTTAAACTCAATATTAAACGCACCCACATTAATTTAGTGATGAGAAAAAGAAATGTTCAAGTGTTTGACCAATTAACTTAGAAGGCTATCGTGTTCTTCTGGGACGTTCTCTTATACTTGTATGAACGAGTCTATTCTTTGTCTTCTTACTGACCCTAATTCACGTTGATAATCTTTTATATAAATATTGATTCATTCAAGCAAGATTTTCTCTATAAGCTCTTATATGTTCTATTCGATACTACAATAAATAATAATCCACAATATATTGTCTCTCAAAGTGGTCATCAATGCTTCAGTATAAATTTACTTCTTTTTTTGTGAATAAAAGATGACCGTATTTTCTTTAGCCTCGTCATTTATTGAGTAGACTGTACATATACAAAGAATGAGACGACAACTGTGTTTATTTTCAATATTTTATTTAACTTCACCATATATATCAATATTTCCTTCATTTGAGTATTTCTCACTGATCCAGAACTATACATGATCTACGTGTATCACCACAGGGACTAATTCTTTAGTCCAAGCAAATCAATACGTAGACAGCTTAATTTTGTAGGTTTGATGTCATCTAGCAGCAGTTCGTTTTTTGCTTTTCTGTTCTTTTGAATACAAGCAGTTTAAATGTTTCACTAAATCATTAGGGTTTTGAAACTGTTTCCGGGTTTTCCCATTTCTTTTACATTAGCGATTAGCTATATTACACGTAGACTGTTTGTTAGACTGTGTCTGTGTCTGTCTGTCTGTCGCTATGCGTTACGGTCGAAAAATTCAAATTAACAATTACCGATATCAAGGTCTCCAATAGATGCTATATAATCGATTCATTAAAGTAGGAATTTTTCTAATAGATTACTCATTTAAGCAGCCCATCAGAACTCGGATAATGGATTTGATTATCCGACCATAATGATACATTAAAACTTCTTATATATAAAATCTTTAGTGTTCTTTTTAGCTTATGTCCTGGTAGCTTAACTAGTCAGATAGTTAAGCACTGATTAAGTTTAATTGCGATATAATATGTTGACTCTAAATGGAAGTTTCACTTCTCTAACCTTTTACTGAAAATAACGTTTTTAATATTATTTACACTCTGGAATCTCTACAATGCTTTATATTTACAAGACTATACATTACACGGTCTTTAATTAAAATCTTAAGAACTGAAAAATCAAACTTCAAGTCTCTACTATGTCACAAAAAAAAAGACAACTAGCGCATCTCATACGAAACTTCAACAGTGACCGAGGGCAAGATGTCACAATCATACCTGTCAAGCCTGCAACACCCGGCAAGTAATATTTCCATTTAACTAACAGTTTATTACAGGAAAATAACGTTTAATCTGCTGAGAGCGAAAATATTCTCACTCTATGAATCCATTAAGTTTTGAAAATTAGAACGGCTTAACCACCAATCAAATGCAATTTTTTTAATACGTATTTATTTAACTTATTTTGTCGAAAATTAGAATTTGAAGAAATAAATAGGTTTTATTTTATTTTTTTTGCTTAAGCTGTAATTCGTCTTTCATCAAAACGTTATAATTTTCAAATCGCAGTGAATTCAAGCAGACGAAATATTTTCACAAGTTGGTTTGCATAGCAGAGCAAAAACACTGGAATTGCACACAAAACATCGCAATCTTTGATAAGTCCTGACATTTACGGTAAAGTGAAAACATCATATGTAAATATATTGTCTGTATTTTCCAAACGAAAGCTATAATGTGGATCTGGAATAAGAATTTAAATAATTTGTTGATTTTTAAAATCTGCACGTTGGTTTCTGAACTGTTATGTCTTTTTCAAATTTCAATACATTAAAGCAGTTGTGATCATTCTACTACGTAGACAAACACGCATACGAAGGAATAAAGTCACTGGACTAGAACATACAAATCTTAATCTTCAATAAGAACAGAAAACTACATACGCTTAAATAACAACATATCACTTTAAAAAAATTCTTCTGTATTTTCCTGATGAAGATTTTTCTATTAGCCAGAAATTAAGATTTAACTAAATAAACACGTTTAGTTTTTTTTTTAAATCTACTTTTTAACAGGTCTAGAAACGGATATACTTTTCAAATGTTTAATAATTTCTTGTTTTTTGTTAATGTTGTGCGGTTGATCTCCGTACTTTTCTCATGCCGGTAACAGTTCTGTGGGCATGTGTCTCTTGTGTACCGTGCGATTGAAACAAAATACGCCGGCTTAACCACGGTAGCCTCGTTACACGTACACGCGAGTCTACGTAAATCCCTTGAGTCTATCTTAACAAGTTATACGACTACGGAAAGAAAGCTAATGCGTATGTTTTTAATGTGTTTTAATGCAGTTACTTGAATTTCTGATTTTCTCTTCGTTTTTCTTCAAGGAAGCCTCACCAGAAAAAAATAATTCCTATGTGACAAATATCAAAAAAGATAACAGAATAAAGGCAAATGGCAGAGTACAACGAGAAGTAGGTGAAGAAAGAAAGTGGAAGCAGAGATAAGTGCAAGGCATGTTGAGGAACAGATAACAGGTATATATTTAAAACCTCTGATAATCAATATGATCATCTTAGTGGCTATTATCTGGACTCCATACGTGCGAAACAAACGGTGAGCAGCCATATACTTATTTTCATAGCTACAGTCTATGTGAAATTAATTGGATTTGATCACAAAATTAGTTTTAATACGAATAAATGAAGAATCACAAATACATTGGTTGTTTCGTATATCTTTTGGGTGATTTTCTTCTGTATATTAATACGGTAGCGTATGTGTTATTTTGTGTGTCACGCTTGCATCTTCTGCCTTCCGAGTGACTGTCATTTAATTGTTACGACCTTCTAGTTTTTGTAACAAATAATATTATCAAGAATTATTCAGAAGTTTCGTGTTTCGATTATAGCTGATGGCACTCAAGTCATCTGTTTGTTTATAAATAATTTTGCCAAGGATTATTCATAAGTTTTGATTTCGAGTTTGATTATAGCTGAAGCAACTGAAGTTATGTATCATCTTTTATATTTTCTTCATAAGTTTTGATTTCAGTTAAAACTGATGCACCCAAGTCATATAGATATACAGGATGTCCCAAAAGAAGCTGATAGTTAAAATAAACTCATAACTTTCTTAATCTTTTTATATTTTTCTTTATT
Source organism: Euprymna scolopes (assembly GCF_053919585.1). Taxonomy (NCBI): domain Eukaryota; kingdom Metazoa; phylum Mollusca; class Cephalopoda; order Sepiida; family Sepiolidae; genus Euprymna; species Euprymna scolopes. The sequence continues at coordinate 59,463,373 of NC_136483.1, forward strand.
TTTTCAGATCCTCTAGAGTAATTATTCCAAGGTCATTATAAGTCGTTACACTACCGATGAGCGGATATTTATCGTAGAGTCTTATTTTCAGTTGAATGAGTCAATATCAGAAACTTAAAGAGAATATCGACGATACTTCAACACAAGAAATCCTCCTACTCCCAATGCAATAAAAGCTATGCTGGCTCGATTTCATGAGCAAGGGTCTGTCTGTGACCTCCCTAAATCTTGTAGACCCCGTACGGCAAGAAGTGATGAGAATTGTCAGAGATTAGCAGAGAGTGTGGCCGAGGATCCATCCATATCAGTAAGAAGGAGGCAAAGTCAAATTAGGGTCTCTCGATCAATGTGGTTCCAGTAGGATGGCGCAACGGCGCATACGGCGTGAGAAACATTAAATCTGCCCCAGGACATATTCGGCAACCGAATAATTTCTCGTGGCTGTGAGATAAATTGGCCACCCCGTTCGCCAGATCTCATATGTGCAGATTTCTTCCTTTGGGTTACCTCAAAGAGCGGGTATACGCAAACACACCCGCCACAATAAATGCCCTTAAAAACAATACAGAGGAGGGAATTAGGGCCATAAGCCCTGAAACATTAAGTTATGTGCTGGACAATGTCCTGCAGAGAGCACAAGAGTGTGAAAATGAAAATGGTGGACATTTGAGTAACATCATTTTTCATAACTAAAATTAGACCTTGTGAAAAAGATATCCTAGATAATGTTGTATAAATAAAATTAGAATAAGTAGACTATTATATATTACTATATTTTAAAAATACACGGAGATGATTAAATACCTACATATGAAAACTGATAAGCATAACTTAAATATTGAGGAAGTTAATCAAATTTAAAATCCGTCAGCTTCTTTTGGGACACTCTGTATTATTTACTTTTGAAATCAAAACAGTTTAATACATAAAATTTGCTAAGAAAATTGACTTTAATAATAGATACGAATCTGCATAAATTAAAATATCATATTTAAGCGTATTGTACGCATTCCACTGTGTTGCATTATATAGTAACACCCCCCCCCCAGCAGAATTTAATAACTGGATGTCAGGTGTCTCACATCTTACGTCTGTGGCAGAAACTTTTCATTGCTTATACCATTAATTTTCTTAAAAGCATTGGTTATCAAGCCATTATAATCTTCTTCTGATCACAATGGGGCGATCCTCTTTTGTACAAGGCTATAAAACCTTCCTTATATATATATATATATATATATATATATATATATATATATATATATATATTTATATATGTCAGGAGTGCAATTATCAAGAAAGTACTGGAAGTTTGTTTGTTGATCAATTCTTTCAAACTTTTCAAAGGAAGTTTAATTTATTTTGGCGACTCTTTTGGGCTATTTTCCTATCAGGCTTGTTTTGTGAATCCGTCTCATATGTAAGACAATCTTGTTCAAAATGTTTAGCCAGTTTTGTGATAAAAGCTGTTCTGCTGGCTCTAGTGTGGTTATGTGGCTGTACCATCATGCGGTTTGGAGTCGGAGAGGGGATCAGGTATTGCTCGGAGCTCATAATAATGGTACAATGTTAATGGTAAATTTATGAGAAATCCATAACTCCTGCGCCTGACTGGAAAGACACCGGTTTTTGTCTGCTTCTCTATACGATGCCAATATTTTCCTTGTTTCTTCTGTTTTGTGTTGTCAACAAAATGTTTCATGGCGAGTCAACAGTCCAAGTCTGTAGTTTATCACATGTATGGCTAGTTGGTTAATGGTAATTACTTTTTGTTTGTCTATAAAGTGTTTTTTCCTTTCGTTTGTCTTTTTGTTTCATTTTACTTCAGAAACTTTTTACTTTTAGAAAATCTGGAGTCTTCTGGCATAAAAAATATCAAGGAAAACATTGCAAAGGACTCTGCATGAAAATTGTCTGAAAGGAAGAAGACCAAGAAGGACTCCATTGCACACCGGAAAACACCTTGCAGCACGTCTAAAGTTTGCTAGGACCCATGTGAATTCACCAGAGTCCGTTTTCTCAAGTATTTTGTGGACTGACGAAACAAAAATTGAATTGTTTGGCCATATGGATTCTTCTTACGTTTGGAGGAAGAAAGGAGAAGCTTACAACCCAAATAACACCATACCCACGGTGAAACATGGTGGTGGTAGCCTAATGTTTTGGGGCTCCTTTTCGGCTAGTGGTCCAGGTAGTTTGGTCAAGATAGATGGAACCATGAAGAAGGAGCAATATTTGGAGATACTCCAGAAAAACATTAGACAGGATGCGGAGAAGCTCCAGTTAGGACCAAACTGGGTCCTTCAACAGGATAATGATCCAAAACATACTGCCAAAATAGTCAAGAAATGGTTTGAGGATAATCAAATTAATGTTTTGGAATGGCCTAGCCAGAGTCCCGACCTGAACCCTATCGAAAACTTCTGGCACATATTGAAAACTGAGGTTAAAAAGCGGAAACCTAGAAATTTGAGGGATTTGGAGAACTACTGCATTGAAGAATGGTTAAAAATCAGTGTTGATGCTTGTAAAAACCTTGTTGATAAATATCCAAAACGGTTACAGGCAGTTATTAAGAATAAAGGGCATGCTATTGACTATTAGTAAGAGAGGTATGAATAATTTTGAACTAGTGCCATTATTGTTTTTCTTTGTATAATGTTTCAAACTTGCATAATTTATTTATTTGTTGAGTTTAAATTAAATGCTTATGATTGATTTATTGTTTGAAATCCCTTTAATATTGTCTACCTTCTGGTTTGAACAATATTCTTATAGAAATCTCAAAGATCCGAGGGGTATGAATAATATCGGGCACAAGTGTACATTTTGGTGCACTTTAAAAACATTATCTGTCATCTAGCAATTAATGATATAGATATAAAATTTTCAATGATCTTTTCAAAAATGTGGTTCTGAATATTAAGTCAGAGTTTACTTGTAGAGAAAAGGACCCTCATGCCAAATTTTCCTTACAAACCCTTGTACAGTCAGTAGAAACTAACCTACACTCCTCCATTCTCTCTAACCACTTTAACATGCCTGGTTATCTCCCACTTTGCTGTAAGGACTCAGCCAGACATATGCATGGACTTGGAGTCTATATTCGAAACACCATCCCCTTGACTAGAGAAATAAAACTAGAATCAGACGACCAGACCCTTGTGTGCTTTAGACTTAACATGCAACGTAACATTAATTACTTAAATTTTCTCTACCGCTCTCCCTCGACCCAGGACTGTACCCTAATAAACAAGCTTTTTGACACCATAGGTACAGAACTCTCCCTCGGTACTAGCGCACAAGTACATGTATTTGATGACTTCAATGTTTACCACAGTAATTGGCTTGGATTCTCTACTTACACAGACGCAGCTGGTAGCATAACACATAGCTTCTCTATATCTCATTCCCTATCACAGACGGTTACGTTTCCGACACATTTTCTAAACCAGCGAGATCAACATGCCTCACTTCTAGATCTATTTCTGACCACAGTTCCCGATGATTGTGTAACGAATGCCCACAGCCCACTCGGAAATGCTGATCACGCTATGCAATTGGTAGAAAACGCCCTAAATTCTGGACCCAAAACTGAAGAATTATTGCTCAAAACCACAATGTATTATAAAACGGCTGACCGAGAAGCTATCAGGATCTCGTCAGAGACGCCTCGAAGGGAAATATCTTTTCTCTTCCCGCTGAACAATACGCAAATAAGACCACTGAATAGTTAAAAACGGCAATTCAAGCACATGTTCCCAGGCTGAAATTCTATAATAAGCCCCACTCTCCCCAGTGGTTTAGTTCTACTTATGCAGCTTCCATTTATTATAAGTAATTGCAAGAAAGAAATAGCGACAGCTAAGAGAGAATATACAGAACCCACCAGGAAACGCATCGAAGCACATAAATTAGGAACCCGAGATGTTTGAAAAATCTACAACAGTGTAGTAAATAATGGACATCCAACAATTCTCTCACTATCCAACAATCATAAGGTTGTTTGCACGGCAACCGACAGGCTAACATGATTACCAGTCGGTTTACCTAAAACTCTACATTGGACCCAGCAAACCACTCCCTCCCTGACTTTCCTTTGCGGATAGATGCTACACTGGATGATCTGCAAATCACCCTTTTTCAAGTGCATGCTTTCATAAAAAACATTGACACTTCAAAAGCATGTGGACCCGATGTTATCCCGGCTGTGCTATAAAAAACATACTCCGTCAAGGTTGCTCCAGTTTTCTCCAAACTTTACAACAAATGCCTTAACGAATCTTGCTTTACTGACTCCTGGGAAACTACTTCTGTGGTACCAGTTTACGAGAATTCTGGCGATAGAGCTGATCCATTAAATTATCGCCCCATTAGCCTCCTCCCTCTTTTCGCTAAAATATTTGAGTCCTTAATTAGCCAAGCTCTCGTCCATAAACTTACAGCTGCTAAACTTCTGACCGACTAACAATATGGATTCAGGCAAGCCCGTTCTACAGCAGATATACTAACTGTAATCTTTGAACGTATATACCATACACGGTCGTACATCTAATCAATATGGCATTAATGCGGGAATACCTCTGAAGTCCATCCTTGGACATGTATTATCCCTAATATTCATAAATGACCTCCCTGATAAAAATTGTCTCTGAGATGGGTATATTTGCTGATGACACCACGCTCTATAACAGGCACGAGGGGAAAACGAATGAATACATATCAAACGAAATGGCAGAAAAACTAGAGAAAACCTCCAATCTGTAGTGGAATGGGGCACAAATGGATGGTCACATTCAATGTTGCCAAGACTAAGCTTGTTTCCTTCAATAATTACAAGAAACCTTACTAAAACCAATAGTAATGGCTAAAGATACATTACCTGAAAGTACTTCTTTTAAACTTCTCATCCTGATGTTCACAGGGAACCTGAGCTGGAACCGATAAATTGAGGGCCACTGCGAGGAAAGTAGGCTCTCTCTCTCTAACGTGCAAGAAAGCTACTTATATATGAAAGTATTCTGCACCGCTATAAGGCCAACATTTGCCCATGTATAGAGTATTGGGCTGATGAATCTGCCACCAGTCTCTTACTCCGAGACAAAGTTCAAAAGAGTGTCGCCAATCTGATAGGTCGTGAATTGTCATCTAAGCTTCAACCTCTGTCCCATCGATGAAATTTTGCATCCCTCTGCCTGTTCTACAAGTATTTTAATTTTGATTGCTCCAACGAACTACAAGTACGCACCCCCTCGACGTAAATACCCCCGACAAACCCTACACGCAGCAAGATCCCACCTTACACAGCAGAGATCCATAGATGTAAGAAAGCCTTCTACGCTGATAATTTCCTCCCCAGAACTGCTAGACTTTTTAACTCTCTTCCGGAATTCTACTTTCCCAACTGTACTGACATGCAGAAGTTCAAATATAATGTGAACAGGCATCTTGTTGCTCATCTCCCTACATAGTATCCCTACAACTTATGTCCCCGACAGAGCCCACTACATCAAAGTGGCAATTTGCATTGTTTGGGGTGAAAATAAAATAAAAGAAATATATATATATATATATTTCCTGATGAAAAACGCCGAGCTGATGAAACTAAAATATATGTATGTGTGTGTGGGTGTAGTGTATGTTAGCCCCTTTAAGAAACTCGTTTCTTATCGTTGAGCATTTTCAGTTGAAATAAGAAGTCAGTCAATTTAGCTCTTATGCGCAGATCATCATATAATGATTAGATCACTCTGATAGCCGTTAAAAACATTTAAAAATAAATGTTTAAATTTCAACAATATTTATCACGTAGCCGAATAGATTAGGCCCTTGCTAATGAGGCCAGAGGTGGCTTCTATTGTCAAGTTCGAATCTATCGACTGCTGTTAATCGTGACACCTTTCACTGATGATTCCTAAAAGGATGACACAATAGTGTCTGTAGGTATTTAGTATTATTATAGTAAATAATTTATATATATATGCGTGTGTATGTGTAAAGAATGAAATCTATATATGGAATAATGGATAGGTATATTCATGTATATACAATATATAAATAGATATTGTTAAAAACAACAAAAAAATAGAATGTGGGACATGCAAATGAAGACTTGAAGGTTTCGAAAGCAACGAGCAAATAAAAAAAAATACAGAACAGGATTTAGATGTTATTTTGCGAAATATCTAAATATAAAAAAAAATAAAAACAAAAACAGAAAGAACATAATTGTTGCCAGGTCAGACCATAATGCGATAGTTAAAGGAAACGGCAGATATCAGTGTCGAATAAACAGACAAGAACAAAAATAAGTGTTTTAATTATTAGGGTAATTGCATTTGGATACGTGCTTCGCATCTTCGTCGCGGCAAGGGGTCGATTACTTCCCTAGCATCTCGGGATTTGTGCGATCCAGAGAGACATTGGTCTGGAGCCAGGCTAAGAAGCTGTCACAGAGATTGACATGGCCGTCCAAATATTTCTACAAAATTGGAAGACTATCAGAATATGTACCTGCTATTATTTTAGTCAGAGGCATTAACGTGAAGGGCATTTTAAAAACAGTTTGAAACCAAACACTATGCAGAACTCCTTCTACAAATGGATGCTATATATTTAAATCCGAGTTTTCTGATTTAAAGACAGTCTAAAGGGCAAGATACAAGCATTCATTTCTTTATATATTATTAAACTGAGATAAGTATCGATTATTAATTTATTTATTGCGAACTATTATCTTAATCTTTCTTAGTTGTTGTTTCATGACGTTTCGGCCAACTATTTCTCTGGCCTTCGTCAGGAGGTAACCGCAACGGGATAGGAACTCCGAATCTCCTAACTGCATTCTCAGCAATTTCTGCCATTCATAGTTGTTGTCGTCTCACCACGTTTTTGGCCAAGTAAGCCTCTGCCCTGTTTTGGGTAGCATTGAAACCGATATCTTCAGACAATTCTCACCTGGAACTGTAGAGATTCAACGTCTCTATCCACTGTGCAACAGGCCCCAAAGGCTTACTTGGCCAAAATCGTGGTGAGACGACAACAACTATGGAAGGCAGTAATTGCTGAGAATGCAGTTAGTAGATTCAGAGTTCCTATCCCGTCGCGGTTACCTCCTGACGAAGGCCAGAGAAATAGTTGGCCGAAACGTCGTGAAACAACAACTAAGAAAGATTAAGATAATAGTTCGCAATAAATTAACAAATTTGTTTCTTTGGTTTTTGTTTTAAGTGGCATCTTAAATATCTTCCGATGTTGATATAAATCACTGAGGTATTCCGATATTATTAGAGATGTGCGCGAACGCATCTCACTGCAGGTATTCGAAGATAAAAATTAGCTTTTTAAACAACCACAGAAAACTTGGTAAATTGATGTTAGCCAGATAGAGTCCCCTGTACTTCATTTTGTTTTTTTTTAGTAAAGCATTTAGAGTTAAAAATGTTATTATATGTGCTGGAGTCTATTAACTGATATTACTAGTAATATTTCCGAGTGGCAACTGCATGTTTTTATCGTAACGTAATCTATACAAGTTATTTTTGTCTGGAAAATAATCAAAGGCAGCAATGCTTAGCATACACCCGCAGGAAAGACGTTAACCTGCTAAGCTAAGTGTAGCTTTGTTGATTGGGTTCGAATCTCCCGACCATCGGTGATTATCACTTCCTACACTGATGACTGAAAAACATGAAATCCTAGTGTCTGCAGCTAAAAAGTTGTTAATATGTATTTAAAAATAATATATATATATATATATATATATATATATATATATATAATATATATATATAAGTGAACGTGTATGTGTGTGTGTGTCTCTGTGTACATTTTCTAACGCAATAACTCTGTCAAGTTTAAGTCTACAGACTCGAAATTTGTATGTACAGGGTACTGAGATTTGGGAAAATCTTTGTGATCGTTTTTTGGCCAGATATTTGGTTGTTAAGGGGTCAAATTTGACCTTTGAGAACTTTACCAAACTCTTGACCTTTGAGAACTCTACCAAACTCCTCCTCCAATTTTGGGTCTAAACACTTGAAATTTTAGATATACGTGTTCTTGGACATGGGTCTACCTCAATAGCTTGATTTGAGCCCAAAACAATAAATGTTAAGGGGTCATAATAAGGGTAAATTTTTAAAATAATTGACCACCTTTTTTTTTTTTTTTTTGCTCAACACACACCCGAGCAACGCCGGGCTGAAATGCTAGTGTATATATATATATATATATATATATATATATATATATATATATATATATATATATATATATATATATATATATCCCTAGTTATAATTTTAGTAAATTATGTTAATGCCATCCCCATTCCCATTCCCGTTTTTATGCCGTGTCTATAATAAGCAAATAGACGCATCTCAAGTCTTAATAAATGGACGCATTTATAACGCAATATTACTACCACCTCAATGCAGACATCACCCCAAACTGTTTGCTGACCAACTTTTGAGACATTTTTGACATGTCTAACTGGTCGCCTTTTTCCACCTCTATCTCCTTCCCTCTGCCTATCTCATTCTCTTTCTCCCCATCTTTTCCTTAACATCCGTCCTAAAACAGAATAATCAATATAATCAATTTTATTAACATATCTTTTTTACCTACATTTTCATTTATTTTATCGATCGATCTGTTTATTTACCTCTCATTTATTTAGTCACTTATCTTTAATTATTTTTAATTTCATTTACTTAATTATTAATAATGATCATGTAATCAATTTTTTATTTGATTAAATTAAATATTCCTTATACCCATGTTTACTTTCATACACTAATAATAACACATATCATTGATGCTCACCACCAATCCTAGTTAATCGCTTACTTATATCCCTCGTTATTCCCCTCGCCGTTATTATCTCCTCTTCTCCCGCTTCCTTTTACCTCCCACTCTCACTCACTTTTTCTTCCTTTCTCCTCTGTCTCCCGTTTCAAATCAAACTCACGCCCTCTGTCATATATAACTTTCTTTATCTCTTATACTTTTCTCTACTTCTGTATTTCTTCCTTTTCTTTTTATATTTGATGATATTACAGTCGGAATTAATGTTTTTTGAATTTGCACATTTTTTTTGTATTCTTTTCCCATAATAAACTTCTCAAATCTGCATGGTCTGATTAAATTATCGGATTAAACGATCCGATAGTGGAAACATATGTAACTAAGCAGATAAAACGGTAATAAAAAGAACATATATTTTTGCTCTACAATAGTATTGAGCACCTTTTTGAGATTTTTACTAATTACTATTTAATTACTATATATATATATATATATATATATATATATATATATATATATAGTATAATACTTCTCCAAGTTACAAATACCAAGTTTTCTTAGTTGATTATTGGAATCGTCCCATCACTACTTATTATATAAAAAAAGAAAATGAGAATACAAAAGGAAACATATGTGTATTGTCTCTGGGAAACAACATTGTGTAAACCAATATTTTGCTGTTTCATGGATTTAAAAGACTAAAATTCGTTTATTTTTACTTTAAAATGACATGTAAAAAGGTAAATAAAGGAACAATACTGAAACTGAACTCTATTGAATATAAATTAAAACGTAAAACTCAGAATTATGTATGGAGCAAGAGAAACACACTGAAAAGAACTTAAATATGAATTTAGGGAATAAGCAATAATTAAACAAATTAAAGTTGAACGATATATATTTTTTCTTAAAATGAGAAAATATAAATTCGAATAGATAATTTAAATACAAAGTTACTAGTGTAGAAATACATCTTTTTAGACCAAACTTATGAAAAAATCTGTGAGAGTTTAGTTAAAAAATGGGTTTCTTAATAATAATATTTCAGCACGACCCGTATTCTGTATAAACACCTCAAAATGATTAAGGAATTTTTAGTTCTTCTTTAGAATTCGACTTCATAAAAAAACAAAAATACAAAAAGTACAGACTAATCTTTATGATGCACTTATCCGTAACAGAACGAAGATGTGATATTCCAAAAAATGTGAATTGATCGAGTTTTCAGACTTTCCGCGTATCTTTCAAAGTCTCACCTAGGCTGCCTTACCGTCCGTCTTCATGGTTTACACCAGCCTATCATATTCTTGTATGGAGGAACCCGGATGAATTCATATCCATTATATCAGTTTCTTACCCTTAGATTATGGATGCATTCAGATGATAGACATCTTTACACGTTTTTACTTTCATAAACTATGCAAATTTCTGCCGTTAAAAAAACTTTTTCATATTATACGAGGATATATCTTTGACAACCATGTCGTCGAAGTAGCTTGCTGCAGTTTTGACTGACCTATTCTGCCGTGTTGAAGTATTGTTCTGTACAGTCTTACGAAGTTCAGCGTCCAAGGCTTTATCCACTCGTCTCTCTTTGAAAGATTGTTGCTAACCGCCTGAGGCGTCTGTACCGGTGAATACCGACGGAGCTGTTCAAGCTGTTTATGTGACCTAAACTGCACCCGCTCTTCATACGCTGGCTTTTCAATACTCACCACCCGACCTTGTGTCACATCTTCCAGCGATGATCAGGAAGGTAAATACCTAGGAATTTATAAGTGTAAGATCTTCCAATCAACTGTGTGATCGTAATGTACACGTTTTATAATTAAACATCTTCAAAATAAAAATAAAACCCTTGAAATAGTACAATCTTATTAAAAGATATTATATCTACCATGTTCCAAGCTCTGTCACATCACAATTTGTGCGTCAGAATTTATCTTTCTAAATAGTCACCACCATTCTCCATGCATTTTTTCAGGACTTCAATGACATCTCTGATTCCGACGCAGGTTCATGACAGCGATTGCTTTTTAAGAGTTTCACACCGTCAATATCTGCAACAGGCAGAGGGAAGTTTCCGTCCATACATAAGTTCAGTCATGAAAAAATGCAATTTTCAATAGCCTCAGATCTATTCGGGCAGAATAATAGGAAGTACTATTTTTCTACGGCCTCTTGTATACACACACACACACATATATATATATATATATATATATATATATATATATATAAAAGGTATTTTATGTTTCTAAATTTTGGAACACATTTTCTAGATGCCAGGGATACCAATGTGAGCTAAAAGTTTACAAAAATCGAAGATATCTAAGTTTCACAAAGGACTCAAAATTCACTTTTGACCCCATTTTACATAAAATGTTAACAATACATAGTTTAATCTAGATTTATACAAAGGGAGTAGAAAAAAAGTGGAAGTTCTTTTGTGGAATTTAGATATCATCGATTTTTGTAAATTTTAACAAATTTAAAGCAAAGGAAAGACAACATTACGACACTCGTTGTAATGGTTTCGAATTTCAATGACGGTGTGTTGCTTTCTAATTAGTTGTAAAACAACGGAAAATACCCAACAGCTAGCTGCTTGTAGATGAACACACACACACACACACACACACACACACACACACACACACACACACACACACACCTCTCTCTCTATATATATATATTAGGTGTGTTTGGGAGTGAATGTTTTGATTTCGGAAAGCAGCCTAGCATGGACCGCTTTTAGCCAGAATTCCTTTTGGCCTATGGAATCTCACATTAAATAGGGGAATCCGCCATGCTTTTCCTATTTATTTTTTCGCGCGCATTCGGGCGAATTAGAACCTCTGCCTATTACGCGTCAAAGAAAAACCGACCTTAAAATAACACCTCGCTTCGCCCGAACAGCGGAAAACACTCTGACGCCTGCACATTCGAAATTCATTGTTTTTGCTGTCTTAATGGCATTGTCTTCTTACAGGCAAAGAAAAAGAATGAACGTTTTCCAAGCTACACACACGCCGTTCTCCAAGATGAAACTAATTAGATCGGATATCCTTAAGATGCGTCCACTTAATAAGCATGTTTAGCGCGCCCAAAAGATAGACTAAAATTGTTTTTTTAGATCAAGTACAAGAGATTAATGATAATGTTATAGAAAACAGCGTCCATTTGCAGCCTATGCCTTTAAAAATGAGACTATTATTTTTAAATGATGGCTGAGTGACCAACAGATAGCTCCTCTAATAGAGATGCGAGGACGCACCAAAGACGGGAATTGTTTCTCATATGGGTGAAATACATACCAAAAGAAAAAAAAAACAATACAGCGATGCTTTTTCAAAACAAAGGGGGATTAGTACGAGAACAAAAAAAAACAGAAATGCATTCATTTATATATGTCATAAGAGATTTGGTAGTAAATAAACGATAAAGTGGTTAATATCTCATTAATGTGCAAAGTTTTCATCCCATTCTCACACTCTTTTGTCTACTTAAAACCGACAAACACATATTCCAGGTTAAATACATCTGAAGATAAAAAATAATTTAACGAGAATATAAATAGTGCTCCATGAAAAGAGCAAAATATACCTTTATTAATTTTTAAGTAAAAAATTACTTACCATTACGTAGTCACTACAAAGACAGTGCCAATGCCTCGGGTAGTTAATGACCTCATCGTGTGAGCCAATGTTCCTATTTCATGAGAATTCTAGTTCTTGATTAACAAGGCCGATAGCCATTAGTCGCGTGCTCTCGTGTAATGAATGAATGCGTGAATGTAGGATTGACATGAAATTCTTAAAGATAAACTAAAATGACCGAAAAATGGGCTGAAATGACTTAAATAAATAAAAAGTAAATGACTTAGAATGACTTTAATGAACTTAAGGATGAATTGAATGACCTTAAGAATGACTTGAATGCTTAAAAATAATTGGAATCCTTCAAAAACAACTTGAATGATCAAGAGAATGACTTGAATGGCTTTGAGACTGAATGGTTGTAAAGTGGGTGATCATTTTACATTAACTTAATACAGAAAAGTGATCCCCCACTTTATAGCAAAAAGTTACAAACATAAGTACAGCATGTAGTAAGAATAGATACTACACTTTGATCTTGGCCAAAAGGCTAAGAAAAGGGTATTTATTTGCTCCCCCACCGAGCAAATTAGGCACAAGGCCGATTTTTAATGTGAGGAGTGAAGGGGAAATGGAGACCAACTCCCCGGGGAGTAGGGGAGCTGGATAGTGACAATTGGTATGAAGGGTTGCCCCTACATTGACCAAGATCTTATATGTGGGGTTTCCCCCCACATATGGTCTTTGCTTGCAGTATCTGTCGGAACAGATACTACACTTTGATATTGGTCCGAAGGCCAAGAAAAACTTAAAAATCTAAGAACAGCATCTATTAACAACAGACCTTTGATCTTAACCAAAAAAACAGGCACAAAAGTGTTACGGACAGATCGACAGACCGACCGACGGAGTGACTTATAGAGTCGCTTTCACGCGACTAAAAATTCAAAGAATATAATTCTCATGAATTTACAATGATTAACGTATTGGAACATTGTTGAAACGTTGTGCCGGTGTCAAACTGATTTCACGCACTCGTTTTACAATTATTATTATTTTTTTTTAATTTCTCTTGTTTTTTTTCTGATCATTTTATTTGTATTTTGACCTGATAATAATTTGACAAACAACCGAAAACGTTCGTTACTTTTAATAATGTTTGTTGAGGTGCTTTCAATAAGTTTCCAGACCTTTTTTGTACAGGCATTTAAAATCATCGTAGACTTTTTAAAATTCAGTATGTTATTGTTATACATACTATTTCAACTCTCCCTTTTAACCCCACCCCTTCTTATAACAGAAACGTAACCTTCAGAATCAATTTAAACCCATAAGAGCTTTACTTTTTGCCGATTGCCACTCATTGAAAATTTACTCTCCTCGATGTGCACATTGTAGCAAGATACGACTGTATTTACATTTACACACACACACACACACATATATATATATATATATATATATATATATATATATATATATATATAACCGTTTTATCTGCTTGGTTACAAATGTTTCGATTACAGAATCGTATCAACGATCCGATAACTTCATCAGACTTTACAGGTTTGTATGTTTTGATACGTACTACTGGCATTAAAAAGAATTATAGCTATTACATGTTTTCCATACTCTCGATAACCTGGAGAACTCTGATTCTTATAGAAAAGTGTTGTTTTACGCAAAATAGAAACTGCTCATGCCTCTACCAGAGAGCTCATCAATATATTTATAAAAGTGAAATTACCTGTGTGTGTGTGTACATTTTCCTAACAAACTACTTTGTCAATTTTCAGTCTACATTCGCGAGATTTGAGATAAGAGGTAATGAGATGTGTGTAAATCTTTTTAATCGGTTTTTGACCAAACTACTCCGCCAATTTTGGATCTAAACACTTGAAATTTTGGATATAGGTTCCTTGGACATGGATCTAACTTTTAATTTGATTTGAGCCCCAAACAATAAATGCTAAGGGTCAAAATTGGGGTTAAAGTTAAAACAAATTTGACCTCTGCGATCTCTACCAAATTACTCGGCCAATTTTGGGTCTAAACATTTGAAATTTTACATACAGTGTATTCACACATAGGGAAAGCATTTTAATCGTTTTTGGCCGAAAATTTGGTTGCCAAGGAGTCAAAAATTAAAAGATTTGAAGTTTGGGGTCTCTAGCAAACTATTAAGACAATTTTGGGTCTACACATTTGAAATTTTACATAAAGGGAATTCAGACACGCAGCAAGTTTTTAAATCAGTTTTTGAGCGAAAATTTGAAATTTTAAATGTAGGTTACCTGGACAGTAATCAAATTTTTAATATATATATATATATATATATATGCACATAAAGTTATGAACAGTGCATAGGGCCCGAGCAAAGTCGCGCTGGACTGCTAGTCTCATAATAAAGGGCAAATCTTATGCAATTGCATGAATAAAAGAAATAATCTGAACAAATTTCACGTTGTCGGAACAAAAATTCTAAAGGTAGCGAACACATTGGCATAATTATATACATACATATATATATATATATATATATATATATATATATATATATATATATATTGTATTGCGCATTCATGGGTTGCAGTACCATCAGCAGGTGCCTGAGGTCGGGTGAATACCGTGGGAAAATATTGAAGAACGTTTCGAGGTTTTCTCTTCATCCTTATCTAATTGCTATCTTCTGAAGAGAGGCGTTGAAAATGGCGAAAGGTAGAAAAAAGAAAGTGTGTGGGGGAGGAAATCTGAAAAAGTGAGGGAGTGGTTTATCGAGGAGGAAAGAGTGGCTGATAATGGAGCGATGGTGAGAGGAGAAACGGTAAGGGGTAAGTAGACTGGGAGAGGAATCGTAGCCAAAAATAGAGAGGCTGGAAATAAGCTAGAAAAAAGAAAACAATAACAAAAACAAAGAAAAATTATTCTGTAAAACAAAGTGGGGATTTTTTTAAGACGTTTTCTCTTTTATTTTTATTAACTCTGAACTATTTAGAGAGAAAGAGATGGGGGGCGACAAAGCGAGAGAGAAAGAGAGCAAAGTAAGAGAGAGAGAGAAAAAGAGGGAAGAGAAAGAAAGAAGGAGAAGGGAAGAGAGAAAGAGATTGTGAAAGGGAAGGCAGAGAGAGAAAGAAATTTTTCAGCTCTATTATTACATGTAAAGAGATAGAGCGAGAGAAAGAGGAGAGAGTGACAGACAGAGAAGAAACTGAAGCGTGAATATCATGTCATTCTTATGTTATTGTCTGAACTATTTAGAGAGACAGACAGACAGACAGAGACAGAGAGACAAATGCGAAATAATTTTTCTGTTTGTTATTACAATCTCCGAAAAGAAGGAAAGGGAAAACGACGGACATATAGGGAGAAAGACAAACGTGAATAGCATATTCTTTTTTTATGCTCTGAACTATTTAAAAAGATGGATATATAGATAGAAGGAGAGGTAGAGGGAAAAGATATACGCGTGCAAATATCATTTTGCGTTTATAAGCCTCTATACCTACGAAATGTTATATTTTCACATCGTTAAATCAATAAAAATAACAATATATATATATATATATATATATATATATATATATATATATATATATATATATATACATACACACACAAAAGTTTTAGTCGTACAAAACTTTATAATAGTTTTAAACAAGATATCTGGACTCATGTCGAGTTGGGAAACAAATCACATAAAAATCGAGGAGGAGGCGAAAAAAGACGTTGATAAAACCGCTTTAAGATTAAACTAACGAAAAAAGAAAAAAAACACTATCAAAATAAAAACTCGAGAAGTCTTTCGACCGATACCTTATCAAGAGAAAAATAAAAATATCGGCGAATACGATTAAAAATTTCAGTGTGGTGCCATGTGCGTCGGAGTGTTCAGCGCCTGGAGGTCAGACTGGCCCAATATGTACCTGCACGAATTCGGAAGTCGAGTATTTCAAACAGGAATATATCGACGAGTGCATCCGGGCGTTTAAGGAATCGCATTAAGGTTAATACGACATAATCACGTTGACACACCGGTTTCCCCCTGGATCACCGAAGTTAAGCAACGTCGAACCTGGTCAGTACTAAATGGACGACCATTTGGGACTTTCAGGTGCTGTATGTGCTCTCCGCTTATCTCGGCATTGTTTCCAGTCGTCCTGGTCTTCTCCTTGCCACTGGACGCAAACAGTGCCGATTCAGAAGAGGTGTGGTTTGAAATGCGCAACACTTGTCTCACAATTACACGCGCTGCTGTCCCTAAGGGAAATCCATTTGTCTCTCAAGACTGAACGGAAGCATGGGAGCATTTGTAAGAATATCATTTGATTTCTTCTTTTATGCATTTCAGAATTATCAATGACAGATTTATAGCAAATGAAATTGTACAATTGTTGTGACTACAAAGACTGGATATAATAATTTAGAAATAGAACCATTTTTAAAAGTCGCTTGATATGTCATTTACAAAGTTCTTAATCAATTGAAGACTTAAGGGTTTTAGATAGAAAGTTATAATTATCGCTAAGTAAAAGATTTTATAGACAAACGGATAGCAACTGGATTTATTAACCTAATACAGTACACCGTTGTTGGTAATCTTAGGGGATCAATGAAGTCGATTGTAAAATAATATCAAAGCAATCAAAAATGTTGTCCACAAAACATAGATGCAGTGTTATGTAAAGGTTAGTTTTACTATAAAACATCCTTTAACCACCACACAAGGTTTACGCAAGAGAAATGGATGACTGAAAATTATCGTGATTACAGGACCATTAAGATTTGGTCTCCTAGCTCCTCGATCTCAATATTCTGAACTTTTATGTGTTGATCGTGGTTGAGCAAGAAAATACAGTAGCGACCCATGCTACTAAATAATCACTATAAGTGTTTATATTTACATCAATGCTCACTAAGAACAAGAACTACCTGCTCATAGTATGTAGGCCTAACCTAAAAAGCAATTAGGGCTAAATGAATCAAATATTAAAAGTACATTCTTATCATAAGAAAGACCTTACATTTTTATTAGAAATTTTTTGTATCCTTAAATAAATTACGCAAACTTTATATTATGCACCACAGGGTTTTTTTGACACTTTTTAGTAATACACTGAAATAAACGATTAGTTTATCCTATGTGACTAGAAATAAAATAGAAAATAACTTAAAGAAAATGGTTGTTGTACACGATTTGAACACGTGCCTGGGAGACATGAACCACCTCCAGCCGTTGTCACCATGGCCGCTTAGCTAACAAGCTCAAGGGCAATAAAAGCTGAATTTAACAACTGAGCGCTTTGGTTTAGCAATTGATTTGTTTATGATTTTAGTGTTGTTGTAAAAGATACTCTTCCAGAATTGAGAGTTCTCGAATTGCACTTTTTTATTTTGTTTTATTTTCTTCCTTTGAACATTGTAACGCTGGGTATGAGGCAGCCAAACCAGCTGCCAACATTGCCCTGTTTTTTATTGAAACCAACCGAGAGCTCTTTTTAGTATTCTCGCTGTTCCCTTAAGAGCAATTGTCTGGATCTCTTTTGCACTTGGTTCATCAGAAATTTTAGTTATGGTATACACTGCTCTATGTCTTTCAAAACAACAAAACAAAGCTTTATAGTATTTGTAAGTATTATAAAAAAAAAACGAAAGACGTGAAACTGTCGCATGGACTTTGTAAAGGGTGAAAACGGCAAAAACGTTCACATTTTTAATATGTTATGACTATGATTTCACGCTCTCGTGATCCTCAGGTGGAGGTATGGATTAAATTCATCCTTTATTTTAATTCTTCATTTGGATATTTATGTTGCGGTAGAATATTTTGTGCGAGTTTGTTATATTATTTTATTTATTTTTCTTCGTTTTCTAAAAAGCAAAAAAAACAAAACAAAACAAAAAAACAATATTATTCTTTATTTATTTAGTGTATATTTTTCCTAAATCTGTTGTAATATTGATATCACGTGTTTCCTTTTAAATTGTTTTTCAAGTAAATGGGCACACACACACACATATATATATATTATATTTATATATATATATATATATATATATATATATATATATATAAATACATTATAGATAGCCATATCTACTTGTAGATATCTAAGTAATATGGACAAATTAAGTCTGCATATATTCTCTTTGTTCCTCTTTCAGATTGCTTGCAAAGCGTTTTAATTTTTGGTTTGAATTGGCTGATGGACTGATCATATTTGTTTTAGTTCTATTCAGTTAGCTCTGTAACCATCATCAGAGATTGTCTATCCGGTAGAAACCGTGACGCTCTTAGCTATTATTTTCGTAGAGATTTTGGACAAAGGGCATTTTGCACACCAAGACTTTAAAATCACTTCGGGTTTATGAATCATTCAATCTCTAAAAGTTCAATTCTGCTGGGAGACTTTTTTTCTCAACCATAAAAACCAACCATTTCCGAAATAGTCGTTTCCTTGTTGACTGCAGTGTATTTCTGGTTCTGCACAGTTCTAGGAGGTCCACTCTCATAGGCTTTGCCTTCTCTCTTTGAGAAGGGGTTGGTTTATGGCTAATTACATAAATCGCCTCTACCAAGGCATGCAAACAAGGTTACCCAGACATTTTTGCAGGTCTCTGAGGCGCTGACTTTTTCATGCAACTTTCCGAAACTTGTGTCGCATCTTCTTGCACAACACCAAAAATTAATTTCTAAAATCGATAACTTCTTTGTCACGTTCGAACATTACCAGCATCGGCACATGTTTTAATGTTTTCAATGTTGTGCATGATGTAAATGTTTATTTATTTCATTGTGATTCCTGTTTTTGTTGCATGGCTATTTTGTTTATTCCTAATGGTAGACGCCTAGAAATAGTATGGGAAAGAATCCTGATAATTTCACGAGCTGTACTACGATGATGTAGAGAACCCCGGCATAGAAGCGGTGCCGTATTTCTCTAAAACATTCTTTCCTGTCACTTTCTCGAGTGTTTTGGCCTTCCCTCGGTAATAGCCGGTATTTATCCAAGTAGTTTCCCCGTTTTCTCTCACGAATATCTTTTTTCTCGTTTCCCCTGCTTAAATAAAATCTTAAATATTCTTATTGGCAAACTTATTTTCTATTGCACTCACTCGCCTTATAATTGCAATAAGTGTTTATTTGTCGATTTACTTTATTTTCTATGGAAGTACTCGCAGATCTACGTAGTCATGTAGAAAAAGGCAAAAAGAAAAAATAAAGAAAATAAAAGAAAACGCACGGATTCAAAAATATTTAAATGTCAGACAAGATTGATTAAAAACAAATGTAACCGCCAATGAGAATTACACTAAATATAACTCGAGTAGTTCTCCCTTAAATGGCGGTGCTCGTTTGGCAATATAACTAATACTACACCATGTCTAGAAAGAGGAGATAATTCGAGAAAAAAGGGTATCATGATAGGAGAATAGGGTACTTATGCCGTACTATCGTCGGACTTTTCGGGCAGTTTATGTAAAAGGAGTCAATAAAATCGCAACAACAAACGTTTTTTTACAAAAAAATATGTATTTGCTATCATTGGTTTATATATATATATATATATATATATATAAAGCTGGATGTTTGTGTGTGTGTGTATGGTCATGAATAGACTCCTATATGGTTGACTATTTAAAATAAAAACAGATTACATATAATGATAGATGTATCGAGACACAGGAATGGGTATGTTTGATCTGGCAGAACTGTGGTTCATTAAAATTGTGGGGTCCGCGTTCGCGTATGGCCTCCATAGAATGGAAATAGGCTCAAACTGTAATAAAGACTTTTCATATCTATCTGCGTAAGTATACTTTGAAAATTATGTTTCAGTTTGAAGAAATATGGTATAATAAAATTATGGGGTGTTCGTTCGCACCTAACCTCCATAGAATGGAAATATGTCACAAAGTTTAACAAGGTTTTTTAATATAGGGCCACAGAATATTGTGATAAGTGTTTCAGTGTGAAAAGGTATGGTATAATAAATTATGGATTTATCTATTATATTTTTCCTTTCATCATATTTAGCTTTGGTTTTGATACCCCCAAATTCAACCCAAAGTTACAACCCTTCCTTTTCATAACCTATCATACTTTCATAAATCAGAGTCCATTTTCTGTAGGCTGTTTTTGCACCCAGTCAACGACGGGTACTTTTGCCTATATATATATATATATATATATATATATATATATATATATATATATATGTATATATATATATTCATGTGTGTGTATACAGGATATACATGCATATATGTATGTGTGTGCATGTATATATATATATACACGCATATACGTATATGTGTGCATGTATATATATACATGCATATATGTATATGTGTGCATGTATATATATACATGCATATATGTATATGTGTGCATGTACATATATACATGCATATATGTATATGTGTGCATGTATATATATACATGCATATATGTATATGTGTGCATGTATATATATATACATGCATATATGTATATGTGTGCATGTATATATATACATGCATATATATATATGTGTGCATGTATATATATACATGCATATATGTATATGTGTGCATGTATATATATATACATGCATATATATATGTGTGTGCATGTATATATATACATGCATATATGTATATGTGTGCATGTATATATATATACATGCATATATGTATATGTGTGCATGTATATATATATACATGCATATATGTATATGTGTGCATGTATATATATACATGCATATATGTATATGTGTGCATGTATATATATATATACATGCATATATGTATATGTGTGCATGTATATATATATACATGCATATATATACATGCATATATGTATATGTGTGCATGTATATATATATATACATGCATATATGTATATGTGTGCATGTATATATATACATGCATATATATATACATGCATATATATATGTGTGCATGTATATATACATGCATATATGTATATGTGTGCATATATATATATATATACATGCATATATATATATGTGTGTGCATGTATATATATACATGCATATATGTATATGTGTGCATGTATATATATACATGCATATTGTGTATGTATATATATATATACACATGTTTAAATATATATACACATGCGTATATGTATATGTTTTAATATATATATATACATGCGTATATGTATATATATATACACACATGCTTAAATATATATATATACACATGCGTATATGTATATGTTTAAATATATATATATATATACACCCATGCTTAAATATATATATATATACACATGCGTATATGTATATGTTTAAATATATATATATATACACATGCTTAAATATATATATACACATGCGTATATGTATATATAAACACACACTTAAATATATATATATATATATATATATATATATATATACACATGCGTATATATATATGTATATATATATTAAAAGAGGAAGAAATAACACAACTAAAAAACCTGTTAATACTAGTTGTTTATTATTCAAAAGTAAATATTTAATCATAAAACTTTCCTTAGGATGAGTGTTTTTTTTTCTCAATTTAAAATTTTCATTATTTTATTTAGCACTCGCAAAAAAATATTAAGTATATTTTATTCGTAATAACAAAACATATTGTTTTTATTTTTTAATCAATTTTTTAGTCAATTTTTTTTATAGAATTTACTTCCTAATAACAAATTAATATATTTTTCATTGATTACACTGGACCAGCATTTGCGCAAAAAGAAACGAAACTTCCATTCTACATCTGTTGGCGTTTCACGTAGATCGCCGAAACATTCCAAGGATAGCACGGTTTTTCTTCTGCATAACACTTCCAAAAAGTGGATCCAAGTTGTGAGAAAAGAGTATCATGACAACAGAACAGGTACTACACTATGCTTTCCTGAACCGAACATTAGAAGAAGAAAATTAATCTGAAAAAGCATGGTAAACTGAATTGCGTATTAAAAGAAAGCAATAGTATGGATTGTTTTACAAGCGATTGAATTTCATATTCCCTTGAAACTTGTTCCGTCGGAGGAAGCTGATTTAACTTACCTAGATTGAATGCCGAATAGTATAGTTTCGGCGTAAAACAGTAAATACCTTTATCCGTTCTACAGCTGCGTGTGACTTTCGTCTCTGCTTTAACGTCACCCACGTGTCTCGAACATAACCTTTTCCGAGCCTGGCTACACCGTCCACGCGTGTCCTTTTGTTGGTGCTAGCGCAAAGAGTGATCGGCGCTATTTTTTAAAATCGTATTTCCAAGTTTAATTAAAGTTTTATGATCTGTTTTTTAATTCAATTTTAAGGGTCAAGTATGGAATAGGTACAAAACACCCTCCCTCCCCATGTTAAGAATGGCTTTTTAAATAATAACGTTATTATTTACGTCTGGATCACTCTCTGCACTAGTACTCTTTTGTCTATGCTGTAATGTCACAGTTTGCTTGATCATTTGCATATATTGGCTCTCATATGCTGCGACTGCTAACAGTGCTAGCTGCTCTGTTACATTCGAATATAGTTTTTTTTTTTTTACAAAATAGTCACCACTTATCAAAGGCTAGAGGCCACTCGAGGATAAATGTTAATGAGTGCACAGTAGTTGATGGGAAATGTAGTAATCGTTAGTAGTGGAAATTAGGTAAATTGGATTACTTAAGAGGATGGCTCATCAAGAATTTGTTTATGTTGGACTTGAAGACGACCATATTGCAGTCAGTTGGAAAGCTGACAAATGGAACAGAGTTATATATATATATATATATATATATATATATATATATATATATATAACACAGGTATATAAACATGTGAATTCCCACATTTTTAGTTTTGAAGATGATTAATCGTGTCTTTTAAATCTGCAGCATTGTATAAGATTTACTTGTATATGGTTAAAAAATTAAGTTAAATTAGCAATAAAAACCAAACAGTAAAATAATTTCTATGTGATTGTAATCGAATTGTTTATGTTAGATTCCATTGTTATTATATAACAGATTCCATGTTGATACGGTGATCATAACGTCGGTTTCATCATGAAACTTGGACAGCAATAAATCATATCAATTCATTTCTATGTAGTAGTCGAACAGAAAAACCAGACCAATACCATTATTGAATCAAGAGGGTGAAACTCTGCTAATTATACAAACGATCTTGATGCATTTAACCAATTATGTCTACACTCAAAGTAAAGTAACCCAGGATTGATATACAAGGCATAAGTTTTTGCAAAAACGTCTCCATATTGATGAACTATTCTGGTCACATTACGATGACCACATCCTTGTTGCTCTGGGATTTTGCAACTCTTTCAGGGAGGTGTCGTCGTCGTCGTCCTGCATACAGTACGTGGAATTCCCAAATTGGTCACCCATTTTAGTAATGACCAGGCTCAAAGTTGACGCACCGGTCCTCGTTAGATCACCGAAGTTAAGCAACATTGAGCCTAGTCAATGCACACATATGCATATATTGAGTAAAATATTACTTAATTGTTTAGAATGGAAAGCTATTGGAAAATGATATGTTATTCTTGTTCCCTTAATAATGGAATGTTTCAGGATACACCCATTGAAATCCAGTATAATTAATATTTATTTAACTAAATATATTTAACAGGGATTATATTGTCTACTATTAATTGGGATGTAATATATGTGTTTGGAATTGAACTAATAGCCAGAATATGCTTAAAAATTCACAAAATTTTTATGATGACGAAGCTTAATCCGAAAAAAAGTTAGCAATCTATATTATATTTCTCTTAATATATCTGTCTGTCCGTTCCACATTTTCTCGGAAACTGCTGGACCAATCTGACTTAACTTTTGTACGGACTTTACTTACAATAATGTGAAGCGAACCAAGTATTACAGTATCAATCCGGGAGAAATAGGCATTAGTCATTACAATACCGTAATTACTCTAGAAATTTTTTCGGAAACCGAATCTGACCGATCTGGCTGATATATTGTATGAAGCTTTTTATGATAAGATACAGCAAATTAAAATTTATGGGATTCATTTATTACAGAGTTATAGAATAATAGGGATCAGTATTTAATGTAAAAATGAGCAAAAATTTAATCATGTTCAAACATAATATTGGCATAAAACACTCAGTCAAAATCAACGGGCAATAACTTTGTATCGGTTTAACACGTCTAGTTTTATAGAAAATAATAACTTACGGCGACTGTCCTGCGTGATTAATCTTCATTTTTCTGTAATTTCCCAAACAAGTATAAGTAGACCACGGAAAAATACCACGAGGGATCGAAAATTACGAATGTGGATTCAGAAATTCTGTATTGATAATATGGAATCTTTGAAAATAAAGAAACTAGACAACGATCATGCACTCTCTAAAATGAACTTTAGGAACAATTGTTGGACCAAACTCAAATTAAAGAGTTAAAGAAATGTCTAAGGTACTTGATGTCAGTATTACAAGATGTCTGACCATCTGAGAAATTGCTAAAGAGAAAAGGAGTGATAAATAGTGTAGAATTAAATTGACTTTTCCAAACATAAAGAATTCAATATTTTATATGTGTATATTGTTTGATTTAAGCAAGCATTGTTCAAATAATCCATTCATGGACTAGCAACCAATCAGAACTACCAGAATGAAAGTGTCCATTTGAACAAAGAGAAATATTTTACTTTTCATATAAAACAGTTTTTTAGTGTTCATTTATTTATTTGCAGTTTAATGTCAGAGAGTTGACCAGCAACTACCAGATTTAATAAATTGGTTCAACAATAATTATGAAATCGCTTACTATTCTACAATTAATCTGATAACTGCTTAAATCTATAAAGCGCACTTAAACTTTAATGGAACAACATTACTGCTATTCAGAAGCGTTACTTCTGCTCTACAAAAATTATTCGTAACGAACATAAAATTTCACGGTGTTTTCAAGATTAATCTGTATAATACTGTTAATAATAATTATTATAATAATCCTTTTGAAATTATAAATATTTAACATTTTTAGTACTATTATGAAAAAGTGATTCTTCTGTAAAAGGTAATTGCAATAACCAGTCACCATCTTTGCTGATGGAATGTTCCGATTCGGGAAAAGGGATGGAAAGATAATAACACACGCACTAACATAATGAAATCTGTGGAAGTTCCACAGTTTTGTCTTCATCTTTTGCATATCGATGCAGTTTTTAAAAAGGAATTTGTGACATATTTTTATTCCGTTGCGAACACAGACCCTCAGATATTATTATATCACCGTTTTCAAACTGAAACATACATGTTTTTACACATTATTTTTTTTTATCTCAAACAAATTATATTTCGACTTGAAACAACCATTTAAGATCATATCTAATTCCATCAAAGTAATTAAATGTTGAAGGGTATAAGATGCCTACCTGATTTGTAGCAGCCTTAGAAATATCATTATCTAAGTATTATAAGTCATACAGTTTCTAGAATATATCCGAGTATGATAACCAATCTCCAAAACCATTGAGACATATTTCCATTTTATAAATCCTGGTGTGAGTGCATATCCTAAAATATTACAGTACAAGTTTTGGACAAACAGAAACTGCAGTTTGATGTTAAGGCTATGGAGATTTATTTTAGTTTGATTTTCATCCTCTGCACAATTACAATATTTATATATATATATATATATATATATATATATATATATATATATATATATATATGCAGTATATTTTAGAATTGCATTTTCAGTTATCCCATTTTTTAAGTGTATAGGCTGATAACGTACATACGAATATAAAAGTGCCTCAGCGTATTATTAAACTGATAGTTTGTATTCCATGCATCCATCTGAGGTTTTCGTATAATTAGAATAGGATTGTGTTATTATTTTAATGATATATGTCTGTTACTTTAACAAGTTAATTCAAGAACCGGGAGCTGAATTAGAGGTATCTTTGGGTCTCGGACGAATTAAGGATTCGAGGGTGAGAAGGAATAAGAGATGGTAGGGAAACAGAGGGGGAAAGAATGCGTAATGTAAACGAGACAAGATTTGCTTTCGCAATTTTATAACGGAACGATTTTTTGAAGAAAAAGTTCCCACGCTTTTTCCCAGCCACCCACCGCAACACCCGCCGTCGGTCTGTAAATATAGCTGTACGCAACATTTACCTTAGCTTACATGCAAAACCCTTCCCACCCTCAGCCACTCACCTCCGGGATGGTACTTTTGCTGTACTATACCTGTTCTTTCGAATACCTACTTGCTGGCATACTCTCCGACTCTCTCCCTCTATCTCTCTTATATATATATATATATATATATATATATATATATATATATATATATATACCCTGCATCAGCTCATCAGAATTATTTGTGTAACATCGACCCAAGAAACAAACAGTAGAAAAATATAAATAAAGTTTGAATAAGAATAAATAAAACAAATCTCTCTCTTTCTCTCTCTCTCTCTCTCTCTCACACACACACATATATATATATATATGAACCAGCATTGCCCGGAAGTTTTTGGGTTGACCCAAGGAAAATGGGCCGGTGGAATACGTTGGTATGCACATATATTTAAGATGGTCTTTGCTTATAACTTAAAATGTCTCATAAATGCGAAACGGTAGAAAGGCAGTTTCGCCCACAAATGCTAAACATTTATCCATGAAATATTCGTAACTAGAAATATTTGTATATTTAAAGCAAAACAATTTTGAATTTTTAAAAAAGTAAAAAAAATTACTGAAATATCCTTTCAGAAATCAATGAAAGTTTAGGACTCAGAGACAAAAGAAAAAAACAGACACAAATTTACGTATGGTATTTGGGAGGTAAAACATTTTCCCATTTTTACTAGTAAATGACGAAGGTGAAGCATGATAACTGGATGAAAACAAAATCATTTCAATTCTAGAGACGCCGACTCCTAAGCAAACAATCGGCGATTTAAATCTCGGAGAACAAATTCTAGGCATAAGGTGCAGTGATGTGGGTTATAGTTATTTATATTTAGTTTTATGCAACGAGAATAAAAATATGTAAAAACATTTCGTGAATGTTTAGATATAGTTCTAATATTTCATAAATTATTAAAATAGAATTAAACATCAATTAAAAATCTCCAAATATCACCTTCTCAGTAGTATTTGAAAGGAGTTTAATGAGTACAATATAAGCACAAACTCACATTTGAAAATTCAAGTATTCAGAGTTACGTTTAATTTGATTCAGAGTCATAAGAGTAAACGTAATATTAATTGAATTTAAATTTCTTCTTAAGATCCCATAAACTTAAGGCATAAGTCAAAGGTATTTTCTAAAATCAAAATGATGTAATGGATTTTGATCCATGTTCGACTAAGAATTATAGACTTGACATTTATTATCACTAATTTTAAAATTTTAATCTCCAAAATATATATATATATATATATATATATATATATATATATAATGTGTTGGCGCCGGGGCATGGAAAGACCCAGGTTGGTGTCTGGGGGCGCGTTTGAACTACAAGTAGTGATACACCCTTAGTCCTCGTTAAGACATGCATCTAGAAAACACTGATCAGCCGCTCAAAAAATTGTGGATAGTTGTACACTAGGTGTATCAGAATTTTTGTAGGAATTTTTGACACCCCTAACATGAAACTGCGAATAAAATATAAAAAAACTCGTAATTTCTCTTTTAAAAGTGGGTTGTTTATTTTCTTTATGGATTATACTTCCAAAATAAACTATTAAAGTTGTTTTAAAAATAATAGAAATTTTTTTTTTATTTTTTAAAAAACAGTAATAAATTTTACGAACTCAATATTTTTCAATTTTTAAACTTTAAAAATCTATCAAAATTTTTCTATTGTTCCTATTTTTACGATATTTTCAGGGTCAATGTGATATTTTATGCTCTTTTCAATAAATTGAATATAATATTTTAGACAAACGTTTTTTTTTAATTCACGCCTCCCCATTTTCAAGTGTCTATTAAAAAGTAAATAATTAATTTACTCACCAAAGTTTTATATATCACAAATTAAAGGGAAAAGGTCAATAAATAATATATTCAAATTTAAAACAAAAAAGTAGTGTTTTTGAGAAATTTACCTGCAAAGTTTGAAGTTTAAAGTTTGTTGTTTTTTTTAATGAAACCTTGGTCCTTGCTCCTTTAATTGAAAAAAAAATAGGGCTTGAATTACATTTTTCGATGAGTTATAAGCTTGGAAAGACGGGGTGGAATTATTCACTATTTTTCACGAAATTTCTGACACGCCTAGTTGTACACGGGGTTTCACCGCTTAAATCAAATATTTTGTGTGGATTTTCTGACAACATCAAATCTTAAGTTTGTGTTTTTTTACATAGATTTTTATGTAAGAAGTCCACTGACGATTGGTTGCAGGAGACGAGTACAAGTGAAGGATATCACTAGGAGTTCTTAACTGGATATCAACAACACTGTGGTGGTCGATGAATGATGACCGTTCTACACAAACATGTGAGCAATTGCGCATTCTGTGTCAACCATCAATGACAAAGCAGCCATTTCTGGTACAGCATTGCTTTCCTCATGCAGAGGAAAGACCGATAAAAGGCGCCCTAAACACCGCTTGCTCACATATTTACATTGGCAGCTAACTGTAGCTGTCTGGGGATCCATTATCGCAGTCAAAAGATTCGAAAATCAAGAAAAAATGTCTATTTTCCGTGTTTAGGAATGTTTGCACCCTTCAGGACAATAACGATGCGCCTAAACACAAAACAGCGTTAATGTCTCAAAGTTTAACATGGATATTGCAGCACTTAGTGAAACCCGCCTTCCTGGAATCTCTCAGTTCAAGGAAGATAAAGGTGGTCATGTTTTCTTAACAAGTGAAAAAGCTCGAGATGAGCAACATCTCTCTGGAGTGGGTTTTGCTGTGAAATCAGAACTTGCGCGTTCATTGCAATCCCTGTCCAAATGTCCGTCTGATCGTATCATGACACTAACCCTTGAGTTTGAACTTGAGACACGGTAACACTTGTAAGTTGTTATGTATCCTCCATGAATAGACCCGATCAAGAGAAAGACGATTCTTATCAGCATTTATCGGAAGTAATCGGTGGCATTCATCACAAGGATAAGTTCATTCTGAGATGAAATTTTAATGCAAGTTTTCTGCCGATTCCTAACCGTGGGGAGGGGGTTTGGGACGACATGGAGTTGGGAAATGATAATAGTCTGTTTCGTTTCCGTATGCACTGAGTTTAATCTCACTATCACCAACACAATATTTAAACAGAAGAACTACCACAAAACTACTTAGATGCGCCCTCGTTTAAATAACTAACATATGATTTATTATGTCACTATAAAGCAACGCGAGAGTCACGACTTCATGATAACACGCTCATTTCATGCCAGTTGTAACTTATTAGACCATGCCTTGCTGCGCTGCAAAACGTCTATTTGTCTTCCTTGCAGATGAATCATGAAATCAACTGCCCTTAAACGTATTAACGAAAACTGTAGAAGTGAATGATGACCCTGAAAACTTCTGGAAGACCAATACGTCCTTTTATGAGGGAATAAAGAAAGACTTTGTTCTCAGCAATAAAGAGCTTCATCTGTTTCTGCAAAAGATGGAACTTTGACTGATAAAAACGATATTTTGAAACGTTGGAAAGAAAATTTTGAGACAGTATTAAAAACTTCATCTGTTACGGGCGACGACGTTATTGGGTCATTTCAGCATCGTCCTAAAAACAGAAATTTATGAACTGCAAACTTTACAAGGAGCCCTTGACGCTATCAAGCAGATAGCAATGGGTAAGGCACCTGGTAACGATGCTATAAAATATTGTTGCCAACAATTGGTTAGAAAATTGCATGCTCTTTTTGTATTTATTTAGATAACAGGGAAAGTTCACCAAGATTTCTAAGATGCATGTATCCTTTATCTTGATAAAAACAAAGGTCTTCGAAATGTCTGTGATAATCACCGCGATATATCCCTTCTCCCAATTGCTGGTAAAATTCTAGCCAAACAGATTAATAGGTAAGTTGTTGATGAAATCTATCTCGAATCGCAGTGTGGTTTTCACGCTCTTCGGGGAACGACTGATGATATTTCAAGTATCTGAGAAATTCCAGACAATATTATAAAATAGTGATAAAAGTGATGAGATCTTTTCCTGAAGGTATGAAAGCGTCAGTCGTGTCTAATGGAGACTCTTCTGAACAGTTTAATGTAACCAATGGCACCAAACAAGGACGTGTTATCGCTCCTGCTCTATTCTCCTTTGTTGTGTTGAAACACACATTTTCAGATGTTGATGCTGTAGTAAAATTTTAGTTCCATACAAATGAAGGGATATTCAGTCGAGAAATTATTATGATTGTCTATTTGTAGATGATACCGCACTGGTTGCAACTTCCTTCGGGGAAGCTCAACTTTTGTTGGTCGGCTTTATGCTTGATATAAAGCCTTTGGCATAACCATTAGCATAAAGAAAACTGAAGTCATTCACCGGCCCCGACCTACACCAAAGCAGGTAAATGGTGTGAAACAAAATCAGCCAATCCACAATTTTCCAGTAACGATTATCAAATTTGATGGAAGCAATCTGAAATATGCGAAAAACTGCACACATATCTTAGTCGCGTTGTAAATTCAAGTGCATCGCTCGATGATGAAATAATGAATAGAATCTCTCGTGCTAGTAGTTAGGGTTAGTACTGCATTTGAAAAACTGAGTACCTGATCGTGGAAAAATCGAGGGATAAGCCTGAAAACAAAGAAGTGTATAAAGCCGTCATACTCGCCACGCTGCTATATGCATCAGAGACATGGAAGTCTTATCGTAATCAAATTAAGCAACTTGACGCCTTCCGTATTATTTGTGGGTTTACTCTTATTGACCGGATGCAGACTTGTTTACACTTTGTGGTATCAGTACGATAGAACGTTTCCTGATTCGATCACAAATACCCTGGGCAGGTCATGTTTGCATGGATGATAGCAGGATATCGAAACAACTCATGTACAGTCAGCTTGATGGTGGAAACCGAAATGTTGGACATCCTTGGCTTCGTCACAAAGACAAATTGAGAGCTAACCTCGCAGCTGTCCAGATCTATGATGGAAATGCTGAACTCAATGCTTGTGATAGAGGTGACTGGAAGAGTACGTATCACCAGCGACTCAAACACTTCTCCACAGTTTGTATTCACAAACTAAAGGAGACTAGGCCAAGAAAAGAAACTGCAAATATACCGGCAACGATTTTTCTCAATTCTCTCACCCGGGTCCACTGTGGCCATGTTTGCAAGTCTCTAGCAGAACTCAAGTGACATCTTCGCATGAGTGAGTGTCGACAGAAACAAGCAGAAACGGAAAAAGAGTTATCGAAACCTCACAAGTTGAGACCGACGGGAGAATTCATGATATATATGGAAAGCAATTTCAGAATACAGTTATCGCCTTTTCAATATTGCTCTGGAAATGCCACTATCATATACTGATGAATAAACAGGTCGACTTCCAGATTCCGAGACTATTTGACCATTTCACTTCCATATGCAAAACTTTCTTTCGAAAAGTACTATGTAACTATTGTTTAATCTATCTGTGTTTGGTCGTCTTAGTTATTAAGTTTCTGTTTATATTTTATAGGAGGAAACGATTTTGTTTGTAAACGATCGAAAAGAAATAATTGATCTTTTCTTTTATTCCTAAAGATTATAATCGTAAATAAAATAGTTGTTCAAATTTTTTTTCTGAAAATTGATTTAAATATTTTAAAGCACACACACACGCATATACATACATATATATGTATGAGATGGAGCCCCCCCCTCCGTCGATGCCGACGTATGAGCTCGCCACAACTACTAAGTAGCTCGGAAATATACACACAGATGATTTGCGTTTTGATACAACTGCTAATCTCTGTCGGTGAAATTGCTGCCACTCATCAGAGTTTTCCTTCTACTAGATGACCGGAAGCTCTTCTCTCACAGTGAATTAAACGCGCCTCCAGATATCAACCCTGAAATTACTACATTACCGGCGCGGTACATACAGCGCCTAGCCTTTCAAAATCGTCACCCATCTGGTACTGGCCAGGCTCATCGTTACTTAACTTCCTTGATTTGGCGAGATCTTGTGTGCCAACGTGACTATATCGTATATAATTGTTATAAATAAATACATTTATATATCCATATACGTTTTGCGTTTTTATTTAAAACTCATCAATATTGAAATTTGTAACTGTATCACAGATTAAACAATTCTAAACCTGGATTCACGTACTAACAATCTGGTAATGATCACAATTTGAGATGTGAGAGAAATACGTCTTATATTCTTTCAATGTAACGATAAGGATGGTGATTCTAGAGCGAGTTTCATTTTCGAAATGGAGAGAACCATGCAAGGTATCTAATTTATGAACTATAAATTTATTTACCCATAAAGGGACTCACAGTAATAGAATCTTATTAAATATTAAAAAAAAAAACTTAAGGCATACATGTTTCGCGTTTCTTTATTTTACGCTCCTTAGTATGAAATGTTGTGACCGGATCGCTAGTCAGACAACTCGAATGCTTTTATATGACTCGGCGTTTCGCCGAATTGAACGAGGACCACTATTATGTACTTTTTCACTAGGCTACTTTGTTTTTACTTCCCCAACTCTCGATTCACACTTTAATATATTCTGTCATGACCTATAATTTATATACATATATATATATATATATATATATATATATATATATATATATATATATAGAGAGAGAGAGTATAATATTGCGATTAAAGCTGTACTACACCAAAGCCGGCTCTCCATGGACGGCTAGATTATGACACACTTCTTTGGTTGAGGTCTCTAATAAGTGAAAAAACGAACTGCCATGTGCTTACATTGCATTGTTCTACGTGTAACAAATGGAGCTCTCATGAAATTAATAATGTTTGCATGAAAAAATTTCACTTCATCGCTCCCAGCTGGTGCCTATTAGCCAGGTGGTTAGTAGCGCCAATTGGTGACTTTGACGGTCGACACACCACGAGTTACTTATTTATGTACGCACACAAAAATATGTGATGCAGCTTTATATTCTGTGGATTACCATATATATATATATATATATATATATATATATATATATATATATATATATAATGGAATCGTTCTCATTAAGATGAGTGTATGCAACTTCCAGACAAAAATTGGACCATCAAAACCAAGGACAGAATAAAACACCATAATTGCTCAATATCCTCTCATTCTATTCTCTTTTTTACACTGAACGCGAATGTTTGGTGCTTTTTTTTCTTTTGTTCTTTCAATTTATCATACATTTCTTTTTCATCCCCTTCATTCCCGCATCATCTGCCCGTTTCAGGTGACCTCACGCATTATTCGATCATCACCGATCGATTCATCTCTCCCCGACCAAAGCGAACCGAACTGACCTCGTCTGAATCGGAAATCGATCCACAATGCGACGGCGATGCATTCGTGGTGGAAACGCCCTCGCAGAGCGGTAGTCAACGAATTCGGCTTTTGAAATATGGGCTCTGTCGTTTTTAGTGCAGCATGATTTGTGGTCTAGCAAGGCCAGTAATACATATCGAGTTGCGGCGAGTACGGAAACCAGCCCAGTCGCTAATAAACTGACTGTGCAGCACGTTAACGTTAAAATATCTAGGATCATTTGATGATTGTTTTCGGTATTCTAGAATTCAGTACTAAATGATGTGCATATTCGGATTATTGGTGTCTAAAATAGGTTCTATGCTAAATGAAATGGGAAAATGGTTAGTCATCGAACACAACTAAAATAGGGCAAAGAACAGGTAGACAAATAGTACACTGATCACATAGTACATACAATATAAAATGATTGGCGGGACCATTTCATATCTTCTCTAGTACTTAGGAAAAACAGCCTGTGAAGGACACATTAATATACTAGTTGATGTACTCGTCTCCGAAAAGACATACTTGCAACTTGGAATCAGTAGAAGAAATGGCCATCCAAAATCGCTCAATCAGAAAGCAAAATACATTGGCAAAAGAACATACAGAGAAAGATTTCATCAAGTAATGAACATAAAAAAAGTTATTCATTTTCTGAGATTATTGTGCCATTTATTGATTGGAATTTTCTAAATTTTGAAATCGATATACATCTTTACGATGGAATGAACTTGTGAATCCTATCTTCCTTCAAGCTTCATGGTGATTATATATATATATATATATATATATATATATATGAAATAAAATGGAGGTGGAAAGACATGAATACTCAACGTTTTGCCCAATTTATGCGGGCTTTTTCAAGAGGCATGGTCATTGAAAAAGCCCGTATAAATCAGGCGAAACGTTGAGTATTCAGGTCTTTCCACCTCCATTTTATTTCATATTGTCGGATTTAATCCAGCTCACCAATCATATATATATATATATATATATATATATATATATATATATATATATATAGTCTAATGAAGCTTTGAATGAAAACGTTAACATTAAAATTAAGAATGTTTATAATTGCAAAAGAGAATTCATTTGTATAAGGATGAGAAAAAAAGCCTTAACTAAAATTGTTAAATAGAAATAAACTTAGCGCTTGCATAAGTCGATTTCTAAAAAGTCTTCAGTTATGAAAGAGAAGTTTACTATATGAGGATGAAAAGATATATATATATATATATATATATATGTGTGTGTGTGTGTGTGTGCTATAGAAATATAGAGAAAAAGTTGTGAAAATGTATGGCAATCACACTATACAGATTTTTCCACGTTTTATCCTCGTAATGGCTCCTAACCTGACGAGTGCTTACTAGAATGGAGCGCAAAAAAGTTTGTGTAGTTCAGTATTTTGATAACTTACTAGCTAGTTCTAACGCATTGAGCATTGCTGAATACTGAAAATAGATGTATAACATATATTTTCTTTAATATTTATGGTGATACATCAAATAATATATATATATATATATATATATATATAATCTGATAATCTGTATTCTGTTTGTTTACGCGAGCACTGAAGGTAGCCTTATCAACCACTGATGAATTCATCATACATTGTTAACATTATAAATATCTGGTGGTAGTTCAAAACAATTGTATGCTCTGGGTGACAAATACTTGTGACAAATATTTTTTGGTGAATTTGTAAGATTTTTCCCCTGCATTGAATTATGTTGATGAAACACAAAATTATTTACTTATACTTCTAGTCCAGTATTGCAGAACGTTTGTGTTATATAAATATTTGAAATATATATGTATGCAATGCAGAGGAGGTAGATTTGAAAGGCCTGGGAAAGTATTTAAACACGAAGCATCGCATACAAACAAAACCGCACGATGGATGTTATAATTCTGTCGCATCTTTGTTCAACTGAGAGCGAATCAAAGGCAAATAATTGCTTTTGAATTTAAAAAAAAATCGTATTCCAAGGTGAATAACTCTGCCCCAACAAGAAAAGTTTAAGCTGAGTTATGTCCTTTGTTATAAAACCATTGAATTTCTAGGGGGATAATAACATTTAGATCTTATCATGCAACATATTTACTCGAGAATAGACACCATAAAGACAAATAGTAGTTATTTAACGCGATGAACGCGTAGGTTTGCTTAAAAGCAACAGACGATATAACTGCTGAAGAATACAGTTTTATTAGTCAATATTAAAGTGAATAAATGTATATTTAACAATGTCTATCACAAATACTGATTCAAGGGGTCATGTGTTCTTATCTGAAAACGTATCCACGCATTGTTATGCTGCGTTTTAAGCATAAACTTCCAATTATATCTTCAGCGTTTAACGCGTAGTTTGAAAAGACGCAACTTTTAAAAAACATTATTATTTTTCTTTGCTACTGATGTTTTCAACAATGTGCATCTTCGTACGTGGAGTAAGAGGGGAGAAAACTCATGTGCGATAGCAAGGGTTGTAAGTTGGAGGTTGGTTAAGTGGATTAGTATGTTAATATATTGATTAGGACTTGGGTTTGCAGGTGGCAATACGCAATAGTGAATAATTAAACAACTTTGCGATTTGGGATGGCACCATTTTTTTTTTTTTTTGCATTTCTCTTTTATTTATTTCTATCTTTTTGTGTTTCTTTTATTACTTTCATTTATTTCGATACGTTTGCATGACGAAATGTACTTCCGGTGAAATAGGGAAAGAGGAATAAAACAATGGATGGAGTTTTTTTTTTCTTATTTAGTTTAAACACACATGAATATATACGTATACATAATTGCATAGGAAGAAATATGCATTTATTGTTTATAAATACATACATGTAAAAACGCAAGCGTACGGTCACATGGTTGAATATATATATGTATCATTATTTGTTTATCAGGCAAATAGAAATATACACGGTATGCGTATACGCGCGCATACATGAATGAATACACACAGACACACACACATTTATATATATATATATATATAAAACTCTGTGGGCCTTGCTCGTCTTCGACAATCGGGTGGTTCGATTTTTTTTAAATGGATTACAGGGTAGTATTTAATTATATAAAATTAATGTATGTTAACTTATTTCTATCAAGTGGTTGCATAAGTTCTCGCTGTTTTGTTTTTAACAAAATAAAAGAATTTTAACAGCAAAAGTAAGTCCGTCTGAGACCAAACCTCCACGTTTTTGAGCGAATCCCATTGACTGAAGGTGGCGTAAAATTGTCGCAAAATCGCACTTCATCTTTTCGCTCAATTCTCTACATGTCTGATAGTCATCTCTCTTCAAAACAAGCCCGAGTTGGTCTTCGTATATCTTGCTTGGTCTTGCGAAACAAGGAGCGTCATTGAAGTCAAAATTATCGTGTTTGAATCTGGTAAACCAATCCAGAAAAATTCTCTCAGCTATAGCGTTTTCTCCATATACGGCACAAATATCATTGGCCACTTCATTAACTTTTTGACCTCGATAAAAGGCGAAATGAAGAAGGTGTCGAAAATTTTATTTTTTATCTACTTGACAATCCATTGACGGTTCTAAAAAAAAAAAAACGAGAAAAAAAGTTGAATAAATGGGTGCCGCATGAATTGAATGATAATAAAAAAAACATCGTCGTTTTCAGGTGTCTTCTACACTCCTTCTGCGCAATAAAAACAACCCATTTCTCGAGCGGATTATCACGTGTGATAAGAAACGAATCTCTACGATAATCGGCGACTTTCGGCACAGTGGTTAGACGTCGGAGAAGCTCCACAACACTTCCCGAAGCCTTGATTGCACAAAAAAGGTTATAGTGACTGTTTGGTGGTCTGCAGCCGGTCTCATCCATCACAGTTTCTTAAATCCGGGCGAAACGATTACGGTGGAGAAGCACTGTCGAAAACTTGAGGAAATTCACCAGAAACTCCAACGTATGTGACCGAGATTGGTCAATATGAAGGGACCAATTCTTCTCCATGACAACTGACCTTGCAGAAGCTAAACAAATTGGGCTACAAGACTGCCTCATACGCCACATTCACCGGGCCTCTCGCCCACCGATTATCACTTTTTTAAGCATCTTGACAACTGCCTACGTGAAAAATGCTTCAAAAGCCAAAATGAGATGCCGAATCAGCCTTCAATGACTTCATCTCTTTCAGAACTCTGGATTTCTATGCTAAATAAACGTGTTTCTTGTTGGCAAAAATGTGTCCATTCTAATGGTTCTTGTTTCGATTAATAAAATTTATTATGAAAGGGGTTATGATCTTTGAAGTTGAACGTTTAAAAACGACATTATTGCACCAACCTGATAGCATATATATACACCTGTTCTATTTCGTTCGCTTATAAGTTTTTTTTTCTGACAGTATAGACACACACACATATTGGATGGTCACGTAACAAGGCACTTCAGAATGGTACTACTATTTTAAAAATTTACATAGTTTTTTTATTGTTTAGTTTTTATATATAGTTCTTCCAATATTTTGGAATAAAAACAAAAATAAATTATGTAAATTTCGAAAATAGTACTAACATTCTGGACTGCCTTGGTACATGACCATCCAATATATGTATGTGTATATAGAGCATGGCTGTGGAAATCTTTTTACCCGAATACGATATCCAGGATGTTAAAAATATACTTTGTTGTAAAAATCTAATGGATAAACATCTGAAGAAATTGGTGAGGACAGGATATTTTTATGGAAAGATAAATCGTAAAATTGCCACTCATTAATGAAACAGGTGTAATAGAAAAATCCAGGAAATAAACGAAGGTTACAAAAAAGAAAACGTGAATCTTTGAATTTTCAACAAAACTTTGCACTAATATATATATATATATATATATATATATATATATATATATATATATATATATATATATTGTACTGTAAAGTTATATATAATTAATTAAACACAGCAAAAAAAAAAAACTGTAAATTATATGCAATATTGTAAATCACACTTTAAAAACATTGTACATTTATTTTAACCACGTTTCTAACACGTTAAAATCGTATATACTTTTTTTCTTTTACACGCGAGACGCTTCACTATCTCAAGTAATTTAAATGTAATTTTAACTGAAGCATATAAAAGCATCCAGATTTTAAGCGAAACAATAATCCAAAACTGCCTTAAGATGACTGTTGAAACTTAGTCGAAAGAACACACACACGAGAATGGACCAAGACAACTATGGAACTTTCTTACACATATTCAACCGAGAAACAAGAAAGACAATTAGAAAAATGGAAAAACCACAAAGAAAGCTTTTAAGTGTGCTATTTAACAATACATGTCAGAATATATATATATATATATATATATATATATATATATATATATATATATATATATATATACACTACCAGGTTGACACAACGTTGTCCGGGATTGAATGATTATGAACGAATGTTATACAGTCGCATGTTTCTATTGGAATTGGTTAAATCGCTCATTTCAAATTAAATCGATTGATAGCTTGCTCTAGTTAGGGACCCGCCCAGGTGCATTGGAAGAAAGCTCATGTGCCTCTCGTAATGACTTGATCAACACTATATTGTAGTCTACATTACACTGGAGAAAATTTACTGTTGATTTTATTAAATTATTTTATATATATATATATATATATATATATATATATATATATATATATAAAGGCTTGAATTACAGTTTAAAATGTAAAAGTCAAGCATCATACTTCAATTGTGCTCTAAACGGAAACATTCTTTCCTACGCGCTCCCTACTGTTGATTTTATGTCTAATTTACCTGATTGTGCGATGATAATCGCTGCAATTTAAATTTAAGATGAAAAAAACTCAAGTATTTTGGTGCAGTTGTGCTTTAAA
The DNA here is from genome assembly GCF_053919585.1 of Euprymna scolopes. Classification (NCBI taxonomy): domain Eukaryota; kingdom Metazoa; phylum Mollusca; class Cephalopoda; order Sepiida; family Sepiolidae; genus Euprymna; species Euprymna scolopes. The sequence continues at coordinate 59,503,135 of NC_136483.1, forward strand.
CGGAAACAATCATTTCTAACGCGCCCCTGTCATATCAAATAAACTACTGTGTATGTGTCGAACATTTCGGCTTGTGTGATAATAAAACTTCTCAAACTGTGTAAGGTGTTAACTTTGGTCAAAATCGCCTGTTCCTTCTTTCATCGGATTATTTCGATTACCGATACTTATTGAAGACATTCTAGCATAAAACCCATCTAAGAACACTGCCAGGCACATAAAGTATCTTCAGGTAAAATTTCATAAAAATTAGTCCAGTCGTTTTCGAGTCTATAAGGAACGAACTCCCACAAAGAGTTCCTTTTATATATATATATATATATATATATATATATATATATATATATATATATATATATATATATATATATATATATATATACTAGCCTAGGTGCCCGGATGTTTGGAGGTGTGTGTTTAGCAAAAAAAAAAAACATACTAGTAGGCAAGCGGGCAGGCTCGAACCCATAACGCGAAGGAGGAAGAGAACGTGAAAATAAAACGTGACGTCTTTGCCGTTGCGTCCATCGCCAAATCAGAAGTGGGGAAGATTTTAATTAAGGCTAGTAAATCGAAAAGAGGGTATGACTTTCGAAAATATCGGCGAAAAAAGTGACCCCTCTTTGTAGAAAAGTGCCCAGTTGAGGGTGAAGGAATTAATGTTTTTGGCCAATTTTTCGATATTTGTCGTCCGAAGCAGTTCCCGTATTCACATTTCTTCAACGTTTTAAGTTGAAAAAAAAAAAACGGGCTTTACCTTTGAAACGACCATCGCATAACATGAAATGGCGTAAAAATAAGATTAAGAAAAACACAAGAAGAAAACAGATTAAACATAGGAATAAACCATAAAATAACGAGAGATTTACCAGTTCCGTTCGGATTAACGAACGTCTTCAGAAAGATATTTAATTCGTTTTTCAAGTTTTGTCTTTTATAATGTAGTCTTTACGACATTTCATTTCATGATATAGCATGTATTTTATTATTATAACAAATGATAAAAAGCAGTCTGATAGGTTTAGAATATAAAGAGATTAAAAATTGAATGTAAAAAGAAAATGAAATAAAAGTTAAAAAGTAGAAACGCCGTAAACCTATAAGAAAAACTTCATTCATCCCACCACTCCCGGGTGAGACCCACGTAACAATCTCAACTCCCACACCCAGCCCGTTTTTCTTATTGCATCCGCATTTTCTCGTTATGACTATTAACATTTTCTAAAAGACGCCGCCCGTCGGTTTCCTGAGTTTGCGTTCTGCAGCCAGAAAAACGCGTGATAATCACATTTTCAAATAAAAAAAAATTAAAAGCTAAAGTAGTTGAAATGCAAAATATGGTTCTTTGAAGCGAGATTCTACGTCTACGATAAAACATGGATCCGTTTGTTGGTTGGTTGAGCATCAAGTTGAAATCACATTTTTATGGCTAACTAGCAATAGAGACCCGACGTTGTCCGGGATTGAATGAGGATCAACAAATGTTCCACTCTCCATTACATTTTTTTAACATCGATTGATTGTCTGCTTTAGTTGGGGACTCATCCTCTCGCAGTGTACCGGATGAAAACTACACATGCACCACCACCAGCGACTTTGTCCACAATACATTGTTGTCTACATTACACTGTAGAGAATCTACTATTGATTTAATAAAACTATCTGTAAGTAATGGTTTAGCTTAAAGTTTAAAATGCAGCAGTAGCATGATTCAACTTAGCTACAAACAGAAACATTTATTTTGTACGCGCCTCTGTCTAATCCTCCAGAACTGTTAATTTTTTGAAATTATATTTATTAGTTAAAATTAAACGTCCAAATGTCAAGTGCCATGGTTCAAATGCGCTCTAAAGAGAAACGCTCCTTTCGAACGTGTCACTTTAAGCTATTTAAATGTACAGTTGACTTTATAGACTGGTCCTTTCTTCTTGTGCAATTATAAACTTCTCAATTGCACTTATGATGCTGAATTGTATAAAAGTGTTAACTTTGGTCAGAATCGAATTGTTTTCTATTATTCGATACAAAACCTACGTAACACTCCTGGAGGTAGTGTTACTACTTCTTTTTAATGTCATACGAAGTACCTTCGTATGACATTAAAAAGAAGTTGGACCAGCTGTTTTGGAGTCTATAGGAAACGAACTCACACACACAGGGACAACGTTCCTTTTATATAATAGTGCGGATATACGTACACATTATCTATAGTAATATAGTGATCTCTCGTGGTAAGTCGTAAAATTGTACATCAAAATACAATAATAGGTTAAGGTTCGCAAAATTTATACTGTGCAGATAAATTACTATATAAAAGTCAATTTTCAAATCAGACTCCTTTGATGGTTAGAGGTTCAATCCCCAGCGCCGGCGACACTAAAAATACAACTACGAATTACTGAAGACATTAACCTGGGCATGACTGACAGAACAAGAGCAAGGTAGTCTTTGGATAAAATAAGAGGTTCCGTTCTTAATTCCGTGCAGATCCACGAGTTCGACAATATACACCTGAAAATATTCGGAGGCCACATCGGCTGAAACGTTGTACGAATAACTCAATATGAGAACAGTAATCCAAATAATTCAATACAATCCCAAGCTGATATGGTGCTAGCGCATTTTGTGAACCGGTCGTGTGTAAGCATCCGCTCGCGTTTACCGCTGGATAATGCCGGGCAAATCTTATAAACTCTACGAAAAAAAAATGTAGCAACTTGTGGGCCGACACCAAATCCTGCTGCCACACCCAGGATCTGCCAGCGGCCACCTGATTGCACCAGGGGATCACATGTCCAGATACACTTTGGTGTTGACTTTTAAGCCGACATCGAAATGTGAGGGTCATGATGTGGCCCTCACTTGAAATCACACCAAAGACCATAACTGTCGTCGGAAACTTCGTAGAGCTGTGCTCTCAAGCGTTGAACCGTCCGGATTTGCATTCTGAGGGTGCTGGCGATGGTTCTCTCGACATAACTTTGATCGGTAGAGAGTATGAGTTGTTCAGCGGCGCATATCCGATCAAGCTCGATGAACATTGTGTCACTTTCAGAGATAATAGAAGGCTCCTATTGCTCTTGGGATTTGTACACTACTGACCAATTAGTAGATGGTCAGCATCACAAAAAGAAAACCTATTTTCATCAAATGGAAATGGAATTATGTCTTCTTTTCTAAGGCGAAAATATCATCGCTCCACCTTGTATATATATATATATATATATATATATATATATATATATATATATATATATATATATATATATAACAACAACTTACCATAATTATTTTTTTCTCGCGTGATTGAAAACTAATTTATTTTTAGGGTTTAAGTTTAAGGAAGGAGTTAGGGTCTGTTCTTTCAATTGGTAACAGTAATAAGCAACGATTAGTATAGAAATAAATGAAAAACAATGAAATAAGACAAAAAAAACCCAACCTACCGTAATAGTGTTTTATTTGTATTATTTTCAAGAGAAACTTTGCAACATATTTTTTTTTTGCTTGATAATTTAAAGGAAAGTTTTAAGAATGTTTTTTCTTTTTCCGAAATTTATCAATTATGTGACTTCTCATTGGGTAATCGTATTAATAGTCTTTTTCTGCTTGACCGATCGATTTGATCAGCGCTCGGCCAGCGCCTGCCATATTCATGCGGTTTATGTCAAGTTTGAGGCATACGCCCTGTACACCAAAATGCACTAGTATAGCTTACATATCAATAAAAACTCATTTATATTCTCAGGGGTTCGTTCTTCAACACTCTTAAACTCCTTTTAAAATATCCGGCATTCATAGCAGCTTTCAATCCCATTCATTACTATACAATTCAAAACAAAACAAGTGAAGCATGCATGGTCCCTCGTAAGTACACAGTGAACGAGGCATAAAAAATGACTAAGTTCAGTACCCCCCCTTTAGCCCCAAAAGTCCTCAGGGGACGTCAATTCCTAGTGAAAATGAACAAACGGTGCAGTTTTAAGCCCTATTTTTTTACAAGGTGATCACCACTTATCAAGGCCCGGAAGCCACTCAGGGATAAGGGTTATTGCATGTACAGCACGTTAGTGTGGGAATTTAATAAAAATGTCTACTTAAGGAGGCGATTCATCAGGAATTTGTTTACGTTGGACTTGAACACATCCAGGTTGTAGTCAGGTGGGAAGCAGGCAGACGGAACAGAATTCCACAGGCGTGTAGTTCTAGGAAAAAAGCTTTGTTCATGGAATCTACGTTTTGATTTAGGCACAGATAAAGAGTAGGGAAAAATTTTGACAGTGGTTTCAGCTAGACGGGTGTTTTTCGTAAAAGATTTGCGAGGGGGACTAGAGATTGGAGCTCGGACGAGCAATTGCCATGGAAATAACGATAAAACAAGGATAGGCTCGCAACGTCTCTTCTGTGGGAGAGAGGTTGCAGGGAAGAGAAAAGGGCATCCCCCACTAAACCACAAAGTTTATTTTGTACTCTGTCAAGGCAGGATAGGCTGTTCTTAGCAGCTCCTGCCCAGATATGGCAGCAGTATTCCATCCTTGGGCGTACTTGGCTTTTATATAGATAGAAAATTGCATCATCAGTGGGATATCTTCTGGAGCGGTAGAAGGATTCCACCATCTTTCAAGCGACCTTGGCAACAGACTTGATGTACGTGTTCCATTTCAGATCCGGAGTAAAGGTCAAGCCCAGAAGTTTGTCAAAACATGGGGTTTCTCCTAGACGAGAGCCATCCATTTCAATTGATGCCAGATGGGGATCAGAGCGTTGATGATGTCAAGATAGGAACTTGGTTTTACATGCATTAAAGGTAACCAGCCACCTCTTCCCCCACTGAACAACGCGCTCGAGATCAGAGGTGAGAGAATCAGAGAGAACTTCGTCATTTACAGCCTTTGATTTAGCCCCAAAAGTCACTTTAACATATTTAAATTTGAGTTCAGCACCATGCAAAACTGCTAAATATACATACACAGAAAATGTTGGACAAATATGGTAAACTAGTCCCAAAAATAGAGTGTTTTAAATGAGCCCCTGGTGCACAATCAAGACTTATCGCGAATTATAGATAAACAAAATTATATAGAAATCAGTTAGTTACAACTTTTTAGAAAGTTTTATAAAAAATCAATTTTTTTTTTAATAAGCACAAAAGTGTCAATTTTAGCCATTTTACTCCGAAAGGCACCCTTAGGCGAGGGCAACCGGAGTTTTCCTGGAAAATCCGTCCTCTTACTTTTTTTTTATCTCATATAGTGTTTAATGTTTGTGCAAAATTTACAAGGCGTGGTTATTGAGAAAAGTGCGGACAAACAGAAAAATGTGAAATTACAGGTACATCCTCCTTTTGTTAGGGGACTAATAAAATCAGATAAAAGATGCACCTGTTATTAATGAAGCCATACGTTTTAAGCATGAAATAAGCTTGAACTAAAAAAATTGAAAAAAAATATTAAATTCTCCCTGTGAAATGTAACGACGACAATGAGATAAGAAAGACAATACTTACATGAATATTCCAGGTTTTATTTAAAAGACAGAAAAATGTCGCTTACCTGGAAAAGAGAAACGATGGAAATGTCAACAGAAAGAATAGGAAAATATTTCGATATTTTACAAAGCTATAGTTATTAAAAGAGGACGCTTGTTGGGCAATACAGAAGATCGAAAAATGTAATATTTTACGAAGAAAAATGTTATTTACATAGAATTTAGTTACATAGGGACAACAGATATATATTCGATATCGTTCTACGATAAATTCATATGCATGTAATAATAATATGATACAATGCTATTTTGATTTGGCATCGAGAATTCGACCGCTATATAATTAGTAAATAAGAACATACAGTCATATATTTTGATATGTAAATATTTGCTAAAGAAAAACACGTGCAGATGAAAGCGCATTTTATTATTTCTTTTAAATATAAATTTTCAAATAAATAATTTCAAATGTTGTCTTGACAGTAACCAATATCTCTACCAAACTACAATTTGCTTATACATGGAGTATTGTTGGTACATCTAGATACACCTCCATCTAGCACTAATCTTTTCCTTTTAGACAGGGTTAAAAAAAGTCTCAAATCCAATAGGTCCTGCACTATCAACCAAGTCCAACCTCTGTCCCATCGCCATAATGTTGCATCCGCGCTTGTTTTACAAGTACTTTTATGGAATGTGCTCTGACGAACTCGCAGAAATTGTGTCTCTCTTCTCGACATAAATAACTCCGACTATCCAGACAGGTAGTAAAACCCCATTACTTCAGTTTAGAAGACTCTAGATGCCGGAAAAATGTCTACTGTAATAATTTCTTTTTTTTAGTATGTAAGACTTTAGAATTCTCTCGGTGTTTCTTGTGTTTCTCACTGTACTAACATGAAGATATTTAATTGTAACGTAAACAAACATCTTGATGCCCACGTCCATACATAGTGTCATTTACGTCCAATATGCTTTGTTTAAAGTAAATAAATAGTCCAAAAATAAATCTTAAAATATATAACGTTATTTAACAACATATTCAAGTTGACACACAGCTTACCGTCGGATCACCGAAGTTAAGCAACGTTGAACCTAGTCAGTACTAAATGGGTGCCCATTTGGAACTTCCAGGTGCTGTATGTGCTCTCCGCTTATCTCTGCATTGTTTTCAATCATCCTAGATTTCTTGGTACTGGATTCAAGCAGTGCCGATTCAGAAGAGGTGTGGTTTAGGATAGCGCAACTCTTGCCACACAATTACACGCGTAGCTGTTCCTACAGGGGGGTATCCTTTGTCTTTCGAAACTGAACGGAGGCATCGTTTAGCTATTTTACAGCGAGAGAAAGGGCGAGAAAATCGAGCAAAAAAGAGGCAAACAAACAGAAAGAGTAAGGAAGATGGAGTAAGTGGATTATGTGTAAGTTTCTGATGTGTTCTGGACATATGTTGCTAAGTGCGTAGATTAATGGACGCAACATTTTAGTCACGTCCAACACTTAAATTTCCATGGCATCATCGCCAATCTGTCACGCATGTCTAAAAGAATATGTACTTTAGTAAATCATGCTTCACTATAACATGCCATCTTTGTTTCGTAACGCTTACGTTTGAAATTAGACAAATGTTGAACAAATGCATCATGTTGTTAATTCATTTTATCCAATCCATAAAATACATTTTATTTCGCTTGTCACAGTAAAAGTGACAGACAAAATGAGTTGTAATTTAAAGTTTGAGTCGGAAATAAAATTTTAGATGTGTCCTCGCATTTATCTAAAAAGAACTGATTTTTTTTTTTGCATGCCACGTTTACGCATCCATGGAAAATAAAACAAAACAAAAAAAAAATTAGCCTGTTTACACCAAACAAAGTAATAGGCCCTTCACTTAGAATAACTGCTTTATGCCAACTTCATGGTCGCATATAGTTAGATTTATGCCCATTTTTGCATAACGTACTAATCTATATTAATCTCTAATTGTGCATCGAACGGATTCCATAATACTTAATTCGCTGCACATTATAATACAGATCCATACAAAATTTCAGCTCGATAGACCTTGTATTTTTCGAGAATTCTAGAATAAATATGATATTCTAGTGACTAATTCTAATTTATCCATATTTATTCCTAGCTATGCATCGCATTGATGCCACAGCACTTATTTCACTGCAATTTATTAAAACAAAGGTACACGCAAAATTTCAGCGTAATCTGTCTAGTAGTTTTTGAGAAAACGTGGAATGAACAGACAAAGAGACTCCGAGAAATATAGAGACATTCTCCTCGATAAACGCATAGATTAAATGAACATATCTTAAACATACGCATTGTTGTTATGCTTAAATAATGAGTAAATGTGTATGAAAGCGTATACAAGTAAAGGCGGCAGAACTCTCCGATACCAGGCAGCTAGCAAACAATTTCATTTTTGTCAAAGTCTTCCGCGTTCGACTCTTGACGTCGAAAGACCATAATAGAGGTCGTTTGCAGATAGATGAATATGGCAGATATAGTCCTAAATACGAAACGACCAAAAATTTGAAGGGGGAATGGAGCCCGTACTCATCTCCGTCTGCGTCCCCCCTTCTTCTCGATTAGTGGCTGGAAAATAGCGACGGATTTAGACGGAGATTTTGGCGGTATTTGGCCCGCTTGGAACTGTCCCGATCAAAAAACAATTAAAAAGTAATTACAACGATTTCTTTGGTCGGTTCTGTCCAGCGTAGAACTTTAACATATTTCGCGAACTTCATTTACTCCTGACCTTCCATCCTTCACTTCCCCCTTACTTTTTCATTCATTATTTCCTTCTTTCTTTCTTATTAATTCATTCTGTATTTAAGTAACAGCGACTGTTTTAACGCTCATTTTGTCCGCCATTTTGTACGAGTATTTTCATTTTGATTTCGTCCAATTTGGTGCTTTCCGTTTTCTTGTGTTTCTTTTTCTTTCATTTATTTCATTCCTTTCCCCCCTATTTCGACTTCATTCATCTGCTATTGCAATAAAGCGGAGTTATTCAACGTTTGATTCCCTAAGGGTCTTTTTTTTAATGACACAAAAGACAAGCTAAACTATTCGTCAGTTTTGGGACTGGGTTATATTTCAAACATTTTAATTGTTCTAATTAGCAAAAACTGCAAATTATTCATATAACCTATTTCTTACGTTGAATTACTGCTCTAGGGGAATGTTATATTATTTTCTGCTTTTATGTCGAGATCAGTCTCGCTTCTGTCTCTCTCTATTGACAACCAGAGATAATGGAAATGTGAAAGAAAAAAAAAAAGATTGGAATAATCCTTTATAAATAAACTAGACTTTTGAGTAGAGGGACAGTACGACTGTCAAAAGAAAAAGTAAGACGCCCCTTCCCTCCGTTAGCCTGTAGGAAAACTTGAGCATGGTCGAGAACCCATTTATCCCACCGATCAGGATAACTTAAGGCGTGGAAAGCAGGTGACTGATGTAATATGGAAACAAAGAGAAATAAATCGGTTTAAGATTTCGTATTCTTTATGCTGATCAGAAGATACCCCTGGGTACAATAACCAGGATAATCGTAAAATATGGGCACTGCTCGGACAGAAAGAAACTGCAGCCTATTGTCTGTACAACTGCAAAGGAAGCTATGGCAATACATCAAGCTGTTTATTCGAGAAACAGCGTGAATAGGGGGTTGAATCAGAACGCCTCGCTCGGTAAAGATTACCATGATGGACAGGTGGCACCTGATAGTTATCAAACTATTCTCCGACAACCAGCAAAGAATAACAGGGTAAATCGTGAATAGAAGACACAGAGGTCGACAGTGAAAAACATACGTTAACAGTCTGAACACCTGGGCACCATAAAAATGATGAGCAACAATGAATTCATAAATATTTCGAGAGAGAGAGATAAATGGGGAACCATGGGCGCCAATGCTTGTACCAGGCAGGACACAACTTGAAAAGTTTTTGCTCGATTTTGATGATGTTATGACGTCTGAATTTAGAATGAGTTCTTTATACAAAATTGATGATTGAGTATTATTAAATTTGTGCACATTTTCGCATTTAATACTAATACCTAGTAATCCATAACTTTACATCAAATAGATACCATCATACCTTGTTCGCTGCACCTTATCATAACAAACGTCCATGCAAAGTTGCAGTCAGATATGCCCAGTAGTTTCCGATAAAAAGTGGAACGGGCAGGGAGACCAACAGACTAAGAGAAAGATAATATAGAAAGAGTAATAATCACGAATGGTGATAACTTGTAGCGTGTGTGTGTACGATTGGAGATAAATGGAGAGAGAGTCGAAGAGATACAGAAGAGAATGGAAGTAATAATATACTTTGTTTCTAATTTATTTCTACATGACTGTTTTTAGAAACTCACTTTTTCTTTTCAAATAATTTCACCGTAGCTAATATGTGACACAAGTAACATTTTTTTCAAGTTGTATAAACATGTTATTCTATTCTTCATTCTTGCTCAGCCCTTTTTATTTTTTTTCATTTGGTTTCTTTTTCTTATTTTATTTGACTATTCTTTTCCTTCCGTTTTCTTCCTTATCTTGTTGCATCTTTTCTGGTAATTTTATTCACGTTCACATATTTCCGATCTGTGCATATTTCTTTATTCTGCGTTTTTCCAGCATCTACCAATTTCAGTTGTTAACCATTTATTCATTTTCTGTTTGGTTCTTGTTTGGTTTCCGTATGGCGTATCCATTTAATTCGTATTTCTTTTTTTTTTTAGTTTGTTCTTTCTTCCATCCTTCCAATATTTTTATACGATGCACTCT